>NC_029786.2:7787710-7792781 GCF_000816755.2 Arachis ipaensis
ATATCCAGAACAAACCATTACCTGATCAAACAAATGGTCCCGAAGAAACCGACCCAGTGGTTTATCAAAGCTGCCATAATATTTGATTCGAAAGAGCTGGGATCTCTCACACATAGTTCCCTTCCACACGCACCGAGATGACAAAGACACCAAAATGCTTTGATGGTCAGAGGGTGATGGAGGAAACGCTTCTTCCTCAGGAACCTTCTCTTCATTTGTGATTCCAGCCTTCTCAGGATGGCTTTGAACATCTTCTGAAGATAACTCTAACACAGTTGATCGGTTTGTAGAGATTTGCTTGAGATCATTTTGCATAGTGTCAGCTAAAATGCCATGATCTAATTTCTCTGCAGGTCCATAACCATTTACAGTAGGATCATTCATGATTCCCAAAGAGTTGTTCACTTCAGGAGTTTCCTCCTTCAGGGGTTGTGTGGAGTCATTTGTGTATTTACTAGGAAGAATTTTCTCATTGTATGAACCTGGAATTGCATTTCCAGAAGCGACAATGGAAGAATAAAAGGCAGTTGTATGGCTGATACATGATGCAGATTGCAAAGATTCACAAGGATCATCATTAGGCAAATAGGATTCAGTACTGCTGACACTCTTAGTTCTCTGTGGTCCAGTTTCGGATTCAAGCCCCTGAGACTTTTCACTGCTAGGAGCAACGAAATCAGGAACTGTTGAGATTGACCTCTGAATGGTTGATGTTGTGTTAGGAAGAGGCAGACTGTTAAGCGGAATTTCTGGGAAGAAGACTCCTTCATCAGCAAGAAAAGATGTCTCCAAAGCCAGATGGTAAGCTGCAAAAACTGCATACTGAACCACATGCTTTACCTTCTTCAATTCTTCCTCATCAGCACCTTTAAGTAAAATCTGTTCAACGTTGTCAAAATTAGAAAAATATTAATGATGTGTAGTTGGCAGTAATGACAATTAAGTTATATTTTTTCCTTAAAAATGGCACATGCCTTGTGGTTGCTAGTGCACACACATTTTACATGATTTGTAATTTACAAGTTAAAGTCTCCAGAAGATTTTTTTTATAATAATAAAATAATAACAAAAAATTTTCTATAAAATAAGATTAGATTAGAACTTACTGTGCAACTCAATGGCTTTGGGCAGCCGTCAAAAAACATCAATGTTTTCATTGGTTTTTTACCACCTTGAGCAGCAGCACTGCTAAGATTTTCAACAAACTTTTCAACATGAAAAGCTTCACAGTATCCCAACTTTGGTGATGAAAGATGATCAATTGAAGGCACAATTTGAGTGCCTGTGCAACGTGCTATGCGCTCCAGAAGCGGCCTCTTGACATTAAGTACCAGAGATATGTCTTTTGCAAGAAGATATTCCTGTGCATATCGAGAGACTGATTTCTCTACCAAAAGGATATTTGGTTGATGAGATGCTATCTTTGCCACTGCCATCTTCAGATGGTCCATTTCCTATATAGAGAATGGAAATTCATTAACATGAACTCGGGATAATAGCATTTGCACCACAAAATGAGCAAGTTAATAAATAAATAAAATAAATGGATCGCAATTAAAACCTGCTGTAATAAGGTATCTACACTAGACAACAGATTAGCAACACGCTGGTACTCAAGAGCCCCTCCAAGGATCAACAAGCGAGGTTTATCAACTTTTGATGTCATGCGACGATGAGCCACATTCTTCTTACAAACAACTCCTTTAACAACCGTACTGTAAAAAAGAAAATCTGATAAGTATGATAATATAGAAATCACGTGCAGAAAATCAGATAAATTATAGCATTTACCTTTCAATGCGGCTGCCACATGCAATGCATTTGACTTTCACATTACCAGCTGGGTCCATCCCTCCACTTTTGCTAGTATCTGGCTTCAATAAAGTAGCAGCTTCCCACGAGAGAGATGTGATTATTTCCATCCAAACGTTTTCACCATTGTCTTCAACAGGTAGGTTTTCAACCTGTAACAGCTGAGCCACCAATGCCCTAAAATGTCCATCCACTACATTCTTCATTACCTTCTTCTGCTCCTCACTTGTCCTATCCTTGTGGCGATGCTCTCCACTTCCAAAACTGTTTGAATTGCGCAGATATCCCCACTCACCAATGGCATTCCCATTCCCGTCATTATCTTCATCATCTTCATCAACAAAAAAAGTTTCTCGCTCGTCTTCTGCATCTTCTGGTTCAGGAGGGAGCCAGAGAAGTCCATTATTTTCAAAATCAACAGGTTCAGCATCAACATCTTCTGAAACATATAGTGAGGAAGGTGCTTCATTTTCATATATATAAGGTTCATCCTCACTCTTCCCAACTGCTGTGTTTCTTTCTAAACCCTGTGTGTCGAATCCGTTCTCTGAAGTGAGATTTGCATTACCGTTATCTGCATCAGGATGCACTTTCTGCGAGCCATCAGTGTTGCTTATTCCTTCAAACTCAGCCTGTCCATAGTAGATATTCACCTGAGGATAATGTCTCATCTCAGAGTCTAACTGATATACACCATACTCATCCTCATCATCACTCCTAAAAATGCGCATACAAGCCACAATAATCTATTAGAAAAAGCAGCAGCCCTCATAGACATGGGATACTTTAAACACAGAAGTTAGTGATCAACAGAAAATGTGTGGCCTAATTAAACGAATTTCTAATCAATCCAGAAATAACATCCACATATTTAGATTGTTTGGTTGCTAATTAATCTCACATCCTTTGAAACAAAATGTTAATGTTATCAGTTATCAGATTTTGCATCTTGAATGCAGTCATAATTAGCTATAAACACATAGTTATTACACACTATTTTTTAGTTTGTCATAGGCACAGGAAGAATATGATTGGCTAAATACTATTTATATAAAATATAACACTGCATGGAACACGCCTAACTAAACAAATATATCAATGCTTTTGATGAAAACAAGAACCAGAAAATACCTGTTCATTGGGAATTCAAATTGCTTTTGTAATGGATCCCCTATGTCTCCTGCAAGATCATTCCTCCCCCCTAATGGAGGTGATAAACCTTCCCTATCAGTGTTGTTTCCACTCATAGGAGACTGATGCAAGTTCAGACACGGACCCTGTTGCATTTGTTGGTAAGGCCCGGCTGAATAAGGCATGGAGAAAAGAGTAATGTTAGTACTGTCAGCAGTGACACTGGTTTTACTGCTAACCGAGCTCAAAGTTGATAATGTAGCGCTGCAATCCAGATTGGAAACCTGTGTATTGTTATTAAAAGCAACTACTCCTTGCTCCCATTGCTTGTAACAAAAATTGCATACGCGAATCTTTTCCCACTCATCCCAAGGATTGATCTGGCTGGTAACTGGAGCAGGAATTGAGTTTGCAGTACACTTGTTACAGAAAATTCGTCCACAAAGGCGACAGTGGTGCCTTCGATTGAATAAGGTGAACTGGGAATCACAATCGTAGCATACCCTACAACTCTGATCAGGCATCCAAAAATCCCTGGACACATTTGCCGGCTCGGATCGCCTGGGAATCCATGATTTGATGACGTTGACAATATCAGAAAATGTCTTGTCTACTACATCCATTGACAAGCAATCTTGTTTCCCCACTCATTATGACATGCTCATTCGCCACTTACAGCCGACCACATTCAAAATGGGAATCTAATCCAAAATAAGGAACTAGAATCCCAAAATGGATACAATCAATCCCCAAGATCCAAAGCTACTGCGGCTGTTAATGTATATAAAACTCAGGGACGAACCCGTAGAATATTTATTCCTTCTATATCCACAAACAATCCCTGGTGTTTTTAGGGTAATTTATGTTCCTCCATTCCAGTCTATGAAAAAACTTCATCAACAACTACACTCTTCAAGAACAAGACCAACGGCACCTCTATCAAACCTTTGGAATTCGAAATTCACAAAAGGAAGCCTACTTATCAGAGTTTTCAGTTCAACTCTTCCGCGGATCACTCTTCTATTACTAAACAAGGTACTACAACATAACTAACTGTATATCTAAACCAACCCAAGTCAAATTAATAGAATGATGAAACAAATCAACAATCACTGAATTTAAAAGAGAGACAGAGCTCATACCAGGGTGAAATCCTTTCCATACCATCATCACATACAACTGGAAAAAAAAAATATAAAACACACCTCAATAGAAATTCCAACTCAAAAATGTTAGACTCAGACTCATCTCTCCTCAATCATTCCACTTCTTCTCCCCATTGCAAAGAACAAACCCATCAACCAGGTGGCAAAGATGGTTAGCAAGATGCAAACTTTTCAAACCTTGGAGGGAATAAGAAACCACAATTCCTGAAGCAATATTCAAGAAAATAACCCTTGTTGACCAATATCATGGAGAATAGAGTTCCATTAAATGCTGATCAAAAAGTCCTCATTGAAACCATATTCAAAAGTCACAATCAGATCCAAACCAATTGCACCAGCTCCCAAAAACACAGGGAATTGGAGAGAGCATTGAAGAACGTAAAAGGTGGAAGAGAATTATCTATTCAGGGAAACAAACACCGACTCAGAAACGATCCTTTTGGCTTTTGCAGATTGAATCTTCAACGGCTTCAAAATTTGATCTTGATCATGAGCATGATCATCATAAGAATCGTCATGGCACAAAATGTGTCTACGATTAATATCAGATAATCCAAGAAGACGAAGAAGAAGAAGATTCACAACAATAATAATAACAATAACAATAAAAGTAATTAACAATGATTGATTGGATTGATAGCTGCAAGAATTCTGTTCCAACTTTGTGGAACTTTATTATCCGTTCGCAGAAATCTGAGGAAAAAGCAAAAGGGATTATTGGGAAATATTTGGGGCTTGGAATTTTGTAATGGGAATTTTTGAGTGATGACTTGTTTCCATTTTCTCTTTCTCTTTTGGTTCCATCATTTTCTGATAAGAAAGGAACTTAGTAGTTGTGTTGTGTTTTCACAATTTAATTGCCATTTTTTTTTCTTTTTTCTTTTTCTTTTTCTTCTGTGACCCCAAGACACAGACCTCACCTGTGCATGACAAATTCAAATTTAGCAACTCAGAATTAAAAG
>NC_029786.2:7792814-7807241 GCF_000816755.2 Arachis ipaensis
ACTGTATAAAATTATTTTATATAAAATCTTGAATTTATTTGAATAATATTCAAGGTATAATATATTACAATATATTAATAATTAATGCCTTTTTTGTGTCTATAATTAATGCATTTTAATTGGACTAAAAAATTACTCTCTTTTTGGGTCCATTAATTCAGGGTTTAATTTATGTCCTTTTGTGCATGTTTTGTTGATAAAAGGCAACAGCAGTAATTCGTCTCCGCATGACTAGTCAAAGTGCACAAAAAGGTAGGTTTAGAAAGTCAAGATGAACATTTGATTTCACATAAAGAAACCTACAATTCCATTAATGCCCCTCTTGTTTATAATTAAAAAAAAAAAAAAGAATTTTTCTAACTTATGTTCTAAGAATATAGGTTAAATATACCATAAAAAAATATTTTATAAAACTTATTGTAAAAGTTAATTTTTTATATTTTCAATGCATTGAATATAGAAATTATTTTAGATATAAAAAAATGGCATTTTAGTTAAATATTAGTGTTTGTAGTGTTTTATAGAGATGTGGAGATGTCAGAAATACTGCTCAATACACAGGTTTTATGTTAGCTTTTCGTAAAATGAAAACAGCTTTATCAGAGATTTCTAACAGAGATTTGTCACGTGTCGTGTTCCCAGACAATACGCAGGTTCCATGTTAACGTAGCAGAAATTCTGCGCAAATTTTCGAGACAACTTTATTAGAGATTCTCAGTAGAGATTCGCCATGTGGCAGCTGCAGAGCAACACGCAGCATCGTGATACTTGTTATAGAGACTCTCCGCATGTTCCCAAGGTGCATTGATCAGTGGCTCCATACACGCGAAAGCCACGTGTCTCTATCCAAGCAACATGCAGGGTGCGTGGAGTCTGGTAACGTCCTTCCGCCACGTGTCGGCCATGCAACAGCACGCAGGTAACGTGTTGACTGCTGTCTCCATGCAAGAGGCAAGCCTTGCTCGGGAAACAGGTGTCATTTATTGTTTAATTTGGGTTCCTGTGTATAAAAGCGAAGGAGGAGTATGGCTTGGCTTCATTTCATTTTCGTTCCCCTTCACTTTACCATACACTCTAATCTCATCAAGCCATAGTATAATCAATATGATTATAAAGATATACTTTGGTATTGAATAACAGATAATTATATGTTGTTTTGTGTTTTAATGTTATTTTCACTTCATTTTATGTTTTAATAAATAAAATAATTTTATTAATGAAATTAATAAGAAATATGAATGTGAAATAATAAGAAATTTGAATTTTTGTAATTATTATTTATTTTATTTTATTTTCTATTATTAATTTATTTTTTCTGTTATTTATTAAATTAATTCCTTTTGTGGTTGAATATTACCAGGTTAATAGGAATTTTCTGCCTCGTAAGCTTGATCAGCCAGAGACGTGGTATCTAGCAGTTGACCAAGCCTTACAAACCACCGGATTCTACTAGCTCTTGAGAGTTAGAGTGATCAGAGGACATTCCGCGATACTATCTGCTCTTGTGGAAAGGTGGCGGCCGGAGACACATACGTTTGTAATGCCAGTGGGTGAGGTTACAGTGACACTAGAGGACGTGTTACACATATTCGGCCTACTGATCAATGGAGAGGTTGTGACCTGTTGGACCAATAGTAGTCCCGATTTCTTGGTCACCCAGAGTCTCGCGATATTCGGCAGCGAACCCATGGTGAGCAATTTCTCCAAAAGCTAAATAAAGCTTTCATGGGTTCTCCATATTAGAGACACACAACCTTTAAAAACATGGGAGTTTGTTAAGCGCTATGTTAGGTGTCACATCTTCTGTCGGTTGGGTACCACCCTCTTCACGGATAAGTCAACGGCATATGCTCACGCGAAGTATCTACCACTACTCCAGAATTTTAATCAAATCGGCAATTACAGTTGGGAGTCAGCTTGTCTCACGCACCTTTACATGTCATTGTGTCATGCATCACGGTACGATTGTAAGGACATGGATGTCCCACTTGATTTGTTGTTTGTTTGGGCATGGGAGCGTATGTCGTGGCTTATGCCCATTCCCCGACAGTAGCTTGCGCCGACTGATAAATCGGTGGCACGTAGGTAATCGTAAATAATTTATTGGAATTTAATTTGAATGTTATTTATGTTTTACTGGCAAGATGTAATTCAAACTCTATGAATAATGTTCTGTGTTGCAGATGGAATCATCATCCACAGACCCGAACATGGATGTCTACGAGCGTGGCGTCTATTAGGTACGTAATCGACTTTATGGAAGAGATAAGTATGGGTTTTGAGGTTTTTTTGTTATAATTTATGGTATTATTAATAATCTAATGGCCCTTGCAATATTTTGTAGTTTGTCTGGAGGCCATATGTCAGCATCATCATACCTGCCAAACTACACGTACACCTTGATGTCTGTGACACGGTAGGGCCATTGGTATCATTCGAGTGTGTCGAATGGCTTCTTGCAGACTGAGTGATTTTACAACTGCAACCAAAAAATAACCTTTATATTTTACGTATAGGTGGGTCCCGTCAACCTGAACCAGCGCCTTGCAATATTTGAAAGCTCTTATGCATGGATTGAAACTCCATAATACCCGATGAAGTATCCTAACACCGTCCACCTCTTGACTCCCGTTGTACAGGGATCGTGTTTCGATTTAAACTTGTGAACCAAGCATCTTCTGAATCATTGCCAAGAACCACAACGGCAAAGTTTGGTAAGATTCTTCCCATCCACTGAAAACCTTGGCTATCGACTTCTACTTTGCCTACCAAGCCTTCCGGTAACTAATAGTGTAGTTGAATCTTGTCTTGACTTCTGCAATTATAGATTTGACTTTTATGGATGAGTCAGATTCGATCAATGGCTTCATAGCCTTAGCAATCGTGTCTGAGTCTAACTTGGAGTGATCTTATGAGATCGTTCCCATGGAACACGTGTGCTTCCCGTAGTATCTCCAAATCTCCCAACAGGCTTTCTTTTGTATCAAGCTGGCTCGGATAAGGCAGTCGCACCCACATCCATAAGTCTTGCCCTTTGCATAGAACGTCTATGGCTCGGATTCATAAACAATGTAATTGACTCCTCTGGAAATAGTGTAACTCCGAATTACCACAATGACTGATTTTTTTGAACCGTATTCTATTCTGATTCTAAACTCCCCATCCTCAGGATTAGCAACACCTATAAGAAAACAAATTTATCGCTCATCAATCCGTTAAAACCAAATCAAGTAAACATATTACCCACTGCTCATGTACCTATGTTTGTATATTCAGAAAATTCCGGTGCATGCATGGCGCAAAATCCAAGCTATGCATAAAAGGTGGAACGTCCATCGGTTGACTAACTGCGGCTGGAACCACTAAAGTTTCCGCCACTGCCTCATCTCCCTCATCGTCGTCCTCGTCCTCATCACCGGCTTCGAACTCCTCATTGCTATCATTGTTCATTCCCAAGTACGCTCAGCTCTGTCATCTTGTACATCTGTGTCATGTTGAACCTCATCCGCAGCTATATGCTAAAACTCAACATATAACTCAATCATCGGGTATTGCACCTGAGTTTGCTGGTGAATATGAAATATCCACTGAATACTTGTTTCTTCGACGATTGGCATAACCTCAAACTGTATCAGGCCGTCAAATATGACAACCAGATTCTTGTAGAGAATGTTGTCACCCTCTTTAAAATATCAGCCTCTATACTTTGACAGAACCCGTACTATAGTTCCGCAAATATTATAATGCACGGAACCACAAATAAAAATGTATTCTCACACGCAAAATTCACCCCCTCATATGTATTTCGTATGACCTCACCGTTGTGGTAAACTACTATATTTGCAATGCCCTCCATCGCACCGACCTTGGAGAAAAACACCTCTCACACAATAAAAAAATGGTTACGACTTACGATCTTTGGTTTTTATAGGCAGAAGACTTAACTCGCAGGTTACGTGTTGCAACGCCATCTAACCAGTGTCTGTCACGTGTAAAATACGCAGGATGCGTGTTGCTTGCCAGGCTGTCCCGTGTGAATCACACATGATGCGTGTTGAATGGATGTGCGCCACGTGTCAAACACGGATGGTGCGTGTTGTGTTTGATTTGGACAAGTGTCCAACACTTGGGTGCATGCTGAGTCAATACATTACCTGCGTGTTGTATCTACACCAAAAACTTCCATTTCCAGCAAAAACACAACTCTTTATTCCATATTAAAATTCTTTAACCCATTAAATACATAAAAAAATATTATTATTATATTTTTAAAATGTGCTCTTAAAATATAAGTTAGTTAAATCTTAAAAAAATTGTATTACTTTTGATTAAGACTTCTTTTATACGCTTTTTACTTTTGATTCATAAAAATACATATAAAATAGGAATAATTCACTTTAATGAAATCAATAGAGTTTAAAATTATTCAGATATTTTAAATCAAAATTGATTGTACACCTTATTTTAGAAAAAAAACACACATATATATAATGGTTAATTTTAATGATAGTTTTTAGTATATATTATTTTTATTTTTTTGAAAATGATCAATAATAATAAATGAAAGAAAATAATATAGAATGATAATTAAGTATTGGAAAGCATACAATAATGTTAGAGAAATAAAAAAATAGCCATAACTTATCTTATATAACATTTATTAATTATTATAACAATTAATAAATATTAAATAAAATAAATTCTAATTTTTGGCTAATTCTTTTTTGTTATCAAATATTTTCGAAAAACATATATAGTCCATATATATATATCATAATAAGATCATAACAAGCGAAATTTTTCAATTGTAGTAAATGGAAGTGATTTATTTCGATTATTTTTAAAATGTATTTTAGTATAATTTGAAGAAACTTGGTTTAATTTAATATTGTTCCATTTTTATTTTGTTAGTTTATGCTAATTCGAATTTATCATATTTGATTTATATGTAATGAATAAAATTGAAATAATTTTAAATTTTATTTATTTTATATTAAGCTGAATTACTTATGCAAAATAGTGCGTATAATGTTTTCTCTTTTAATATATAAAACTAGCAGCAGCAGCCGCACAGTAAATCATTAGGATAAAAAACGCATTTAAGCCATGGAAAGAAGTATATTACGCATATAAGTCAAACAAGAATCTGATGCAAGAATCAGCCAAAGTAAACTATTATGTAATTCGAAACAAGTTTATTAGAATTACATTCGTTAATAATTCGAATCAATACAGATCAAATTATTCCAAAGCATTGCCTACAAGTAATTCGAATTAACTTGGCACGAATTATAAAAGCATAATTCGAATTGTATCAATTCGAATTAGTAGGACGACGTGAGTAGTACGAAGTTCGAATCAAGTTGATTCGAATTACTCACTTTGCGAAACAAATGGTAATTCGAAACGAGTTAATTCGAATTACAAGGGAGTGGCTTATATAAGGAGTTCGAATCAAGGTCATTCGAACCAGTTTTTCATTCTCATACCTCACCAAATCCCAGAGAAAACGACCCAGAATCGGTCCGAAAAAGACTGGAGCGGCAAAGTCAGGCAATGGGGGACGATCCGGGAAGGCTGTATCGACTGGATGGAGTTGCTCATATCGCCGGGGTGATCAACGAAGAGGTTAGTGGTTTTTGATAGTGGTTTATGATATTGGTTTATGTTAGTGGTTTATGAAAGTGGTATTGCAAGTGGTTTATGTTAGCTATTTTGCATGCGGTTTTATTGGCGGTTTATGTTAGTGGGTTGGGTTAGTGGTATTGCATGCGGTTTATTCTAGTGTTATTGTTTGCGGTTTTGATGGTGATTTATTTTAGCGGTTTAGGGTGGTGGTATTGGAGGTGGTTAATTGAGTGGTTTTGCATGTGGTTTTCGTAAGTGGATTTGCATGTGGTTTATCTTAGTAAATTTTTATGCGGTTTTAGTATGCGATTTTGCTAGTGGTTTACTACAATTTGCTTCTGCATGTGGTTTTCAGAAAAGGTCAATGTTTGCAGTTTTCGTAAGCAATTTTGGTAGTGGTTGACTATATTTGCTATTGCATGTGGTATCTTTTTCTTGTTTACGTCGTGAATTGCATCTGTTAGTGGTGTTGTAAATCGTTCTAATTATGCGGTCCATGTAATGCGCAGCCCCGGCGTTGCATATCGAGCATGCGGCGGCAGCAGGGGATGCGACTCGATGAGAGGTACGTTCCGTACTTGCAGATGGCCGGATTATACCATCTTGCGAGACTGAACGACATATGGTTCCGATTGGACGTGCCCCTTGTGAGTGCCTTCGTGGAGAGGTGGCGTCCGGAAATGCACACGTTCCACATGCCGTTCGGAGAGTGCACGATCACACTTCAGGACGTCGCGTACCAGTTAGGGTTGCCAGTGGATGGACGTTACATCAGTGGTTGCCTGATAGACTTCCACGTATACATAGAGGGTGGCAAGCCAGCTTGGCAGTGGTTCCAGGAGTTGCTCGGTGTGTTACCTCCCGCGAACCAAATACAAAAGTTCGCAGTGAACTGCACCTGGTTCCAGGAGACTTTTGGAGAGTACCCCGAGGGGGCTGATGAGGAGACGGTGAGGCACTTTGCCCGTGCCTATATCATGATGTTGTCGGACACCCAGCTGTTTGCCGACAAGTCCGGCAATCGTATTCACATCAGATGGCTACCGTTTGTGGCTAGGCTTGAGGAGATGGGTGGCTATAGCTAGGGGTCGGCGGCACTAGCATGGTTGTACCGGTGCATGTGCCGAGTGGCCAACAGACATGTCGTGAAGTTAGCTGGGCCGTTATAGTTACTTCAATCTTGGATCTTTTGGTGGTTTTCTGGTTTTAGGCCTGCTGAGTATGATGCGTTTAGCTGGCCCCTTGCCTCGAGGTACCACTATCGTAGTCTACTATTTATCTTTATTTTATTTATTTTCAGTTTCGCATGCAATTTTATGCCTTTTAGAATCATTCATGAATGCACTACCATGTTTAAATTCCTATGCAGGTGGTCAGGTTACAATCTTGGGGTTAGTGAGAAGGGACATCGGTGCAGATGGCTCGACTGAGGATCGACATGTTACAGGCTAGGGATGTAAGTACGCTAAGCTCCTATGTATAGTTAGTGCTTTGTTCAGTTTATACGGTTTAACGAATTTGTTAAATGGATTTGATTTGCTTTTTTTAGTTTATATGGATGCCCTATAGCACACCCGACGTCCTTCAGGTTGTCCATCCGAAGGTCTTGGAGCCTCGTCATACGATGTTATGGCGGTGTGTGACGTCACTGATATATTTTACGGTGGTTGAGTGGTATCAGGTTGATAGAGTGTTACCGCAGTTCGACGGCGTACAGCCTCCCCCGCATCCCACCCTGAACATCGACTTCTTGATGTAGAAGGACGGGAGAGGAGGTGATCGTTGGTTCCCGTCCCATTTACAGCATTGGCATCTTCATTGGGAGACACGTGCGGATCACGTGTTACGGTTCGACATTGTTGCTGACCTGGGACCCTCACATGAGTTCTTGGACTGGTGGCATCAGCACGGAAAGAGGTTCTTGTCACCTGAGATGTACTTGGGGGATCCGAGAGGTATTCCTATTCCGGTTGAGGCGACGCAGAGGGGTGCCGGCCGAGTACCTGATATGGACCGAGTTGACGACGTTTCTGACAGGCGTCGGGTTGAGAGGAGAGCTCAAGTCGGGACACGCCGTAGCCAGCGTGAGTGGAGGTGGCTGAACCAGGCTATGGAGGAGGGTGATGAGACCGGTAGGGGCGGTGGTCGACGACGAGGGCGTGGAGGCAGGAGGAGGGGGGCTGCTCCTAGGCAGGATCTGCCTGATCGTGGTGAGGATGCCGCTGGAAGAGGGGCTCCAGTGGGGGGTGTTAGGCTCGCTCATGGCGGACATGGTGGAGAGTGGTATGGATCCGGTATGGGAGATCCATCGAGCCATGCTGACGCTAGGCTTGGAGTGGGGCCGCTCGGAGATTACTTCGTTGGTGTTCCCGCTGACGACCAGACACTTCAGGAGAGTACGCCATGGGTGAGTCTGGGATCCATGTTTTCAGACTTTCTTGCCGGTGATGGGATTGGTGCGGATTTCGGTGGATCACATTTCCTAGATGAGATTACCATCATCATGCAGGAGGATGAGGCTGCCCGTCGACGGGGTCAGACGACGGGGACACAGGCACCGTTAAATGTCGATCTGAATGAGCCTCCCTCCATGGCACCTGTTCATACTTTCGCCTTGGGTGGGACCCCACCATCGGCACATACTGCTGGGTCACATTCAGTTGCCGGGCCGTCCTCATCCAGACCCGTACATGTCCAGCCTAGGACGCCTGCACAGCCACCCCCGGAGGACGAGGAGGACGAGATCGAGGATGAGGAGCCGCTTATCCGGAGAGGTCATAGGACACGGGTTCCACGTCGTTGCTTCACGGGGTCGCACATCTTTAGATGATATGTGTATCGTGGTGTATGTTATTTGTGGTATCAGTGTTATATTTTATTTCGTTAGTTCATTAGTTCATGCATCAGTGAGTTTCATATTGCGTTATTTTGTATCAGTGACTATGAAAACATGTGTACATTGCTTATGTAACTTATTTCCATAATTAGTAAGACATTTAACATACGTGTCTTTTACGACTACAATTTTTCAGCACTGAACACCGACTACTTATCAAACCTAGAACATCATTTTATAAAAAAAAAAGTACATATGATCAAACTAATACAAATAAGAACACAAATCTAGACATTCCTATTCATTTTACCCTGTATGGCTGGGTCCTCCGGCCTGTGGACAACTCCGACGAGTGTGTCCGGGTTGCCTACAGAGGCCACATATCTTGGGCCGGTTCAGATCTGCCTCATCCATATTGGTCCGTATCCGAGTGGACCTCGGACGAACCTCCCTCGCACGCCTCTTGTTTGGGTCCGGTATAACGGTCGGCCCATCATATGGTGGCCAGAAAACCCTCCGGAATGGGAGATGTGAATCCCATCCGATATACACTGAAAACCGAACTAAGGCGATACACCTGGTGGACGTATGGCTGCCAAGTAACCCGTGAGTAGGCACAGCATGCCAATGCGTGCGGACACGGAAAATGAAGTGCCTGGAAGTATCCACAATCACATGTCTGAGAACCTAGTGAGACCCTATAGCTACTCAATGAGAAGGAACCATTCGGAGTCGTCTCTGCCACGGTGTACTCCGAGTTATCCCTGTCATATACAGTCACGGTGAAGCACCTAGCCGTCTTCAGATTGGCCTCGATACACTTTATCAGGTGTTGACTGAATTGTTGTCCGGTACTCAGCTGGGCCTCGGCCTCCCTCCCCTTGCGGACAAATAGTTCAGCCAACCTTCCGTATGTGGCCTTCACCAGCGAGCACACAGAGAGGTTCCTGACACCCTTCAGGATTGAGTTCACACACTCAGAGATATTGGTCGTCATGTGCCCGAATCTGCGCCCCTCATCACAATACTGTGTTCACAACGAATACTCAATCCGGTTCGCTCAGTCACACATTGCCGGATTCTCAGAGCGCAGAATGTCAAACCAGTAATCGAACTCGACTTCGGTCTTGGCATATGCGGCGTTCACAAGAACCCTCCGAGCGTCTTTGCCCTTGAAGGTGAAGGCGAAGTTTGATGCTACGTGTCGAATGCAGAATGCCCGGTATGCAGCCGGAGGTAGCCATCCCCCATCAGGAGCCTCAAGCACGGCCTTGATGCCGTTATGCCTGTTCGAAATAACTAGCAGACCTGGCTGCGGTGTCACGTGCTGACGGAGGTGGGAGAGAAAGGAGGACCATGACTCAGCATTCTCACCTTCGACTAGTGCAAATGCCACAGGGAGTATGTTGGAGTTCCCGTCCTATGCAATCGCGACAAGCAACGTTCCCCCATACTTGTCATATAGATGGGTGCCGTCAATACTCACCAACGACTTGCAATGACGGAATGCCTCGATACAAGGTGGGAACGTCTAAAACAGCCTGTGAAAATAAGCTTGAGACTCGTCCAGCTGTCCCCCAACTCGAACAGGGCTAGTCCTAAGGACTGCTACAGTACCAGGCATGGTCAACTGGACTCCTAACACCCACCTAGGGAGCTCGTTGTACGACTCATCCCAGTCACCATAGATGACGGCAACAGCCTTTTGCTTCGCCAGCCAGACCCTCCTGTACATCGGCCTGAACCCAAAGTGTGCGGCCGTGGCATTTAGGAGCACCTTGATGTTGACGGATGCATCAGCCCTAACCATTGGCATAATGAATGTCGCTATCACATGATAATCCAAACTCCTATGGTCGCTGGAGATAGAGGTGGCGAGACACGTATGCGGTCCGTTGTACTGTTTGACTTCCCAAATGCCCTTGCGCTGCCGGAGACTCAACCGAATCAATCATGTGCACCCATTCCCAAACTCAGAACACTTTCCCATATACCGGCGATAGTCAGACTCAACTACCTTGTACTGTACCCCTCGGTGGATGCTGTAAGTCTTCACATTCAACAGGGTCTCATCTTTATCCTGAAATTGCTGACTAACTTGGAACTCTGTCATACCAGCAGACCCTTCCGCATCTCTAGCGCCAAATCCAGTAGGCTGCCCAGGAAGCCCATCCTGCCTCATGGCATCCAGGTCCAATGATGAAAAATGGGGTGGGTATTGCTGTGTGCCAGAGCTAGATCTACCTGCAGTCCCTCTCGGGTCACTCGCTCCGAGATCATCGCCACTGTCATCAGCAATCATATCCGGCTCAACATCATCGTCATCTGGATCATCAAACAATCCGTCTCCAACACCGGCCGGTGTAGCACACTGTACTGAGGTCGGAAGATGTTCCCATGTACCAACCTCGTCGCCAACATTGCCGCTGAGATCAACAGCGAACAAAGGGGAGGCGATAGGCTGGATCGGTGGCTCGTACGCAGGGACGGAGGAAGAAGCAACGGCAGGTCTCGAGCTAGAACCGGCCACCGTGGCTAAAGTGTGCGTATTCCGGTTTGAACCCCTCGAGCTGGATACCACATCAACCAACTTTGCCAACAGCTCTAGTGTCCTCACCTCGGGAAACTGCCGGCGACAATGAAACATGACCTGCAAGTCCTCATCACTCCCGATCGTGAAACAATCATACTTCACGGTATCTTGGAGCACCGTGGTTGGAATGCGATAGAAAAACTTCTTAACCCTTTTCACACCTTTCAGACAAAGTTTCAGCAGTACAGAGCTAACAAGGTCATCATAGCTCGTCGTAGGCCTCACGATAATACAAAGAGGATCCTTATCGGTGAACTTCACACCGGATCGAGTTTTTCTCTTAATCGATCCTCTGTGGTGAACCAACACTAGAAAACTATCATCACTAGCCATCTGACCCCTCTATTGAGAGCAACTCACGTTCACATCATATATATAGAGCTCTGCTTCACAGTAATTCGAATCATCCTCATTCGCACTATATATGTGTAATTCGAATCAAGTCATTTCGAATTAGCCTTAATTAACAAACCAGAGTAATTCGAATCAACAAGATTCGAACTTCCTCCTTAATCACGTGGTGTTAGTAATTCGAATTGACATAATTCGAACTATGCTTCCCTAATTCGATGCATCTTGATTCGAACTACTTTGGCAGAATGCTTGGGAATAATTCGAGCTATATCAATTCGAATTATGTAGAAATATAATTCGAATTTTATTGATTCGAATTACATTAAAGTATGCTTTGGTTGATTGATGAATGAGAATCTCGTTTGGCTGATTTGCGTAATTTTGAACTCCCCTTGGCATATATCTGTTTTTTACCCAAATCATTATTTTAGAAAATTTGAATATTTCTGATTTCATTATTTTTGCATTTTCATTATTTTACATATTTTATATCATGGCCAATATAATTTAATATTTATAAAAAACAAAAAAAAAAACTTATTTTGCAAGATATGGTTGATTATATGAATTAGTTGATATTATAATGTCTTGTTATATATAGACCATATATGTATTTAACATCATAATTTAATATGTTTAAAGTTTAAACCAAGATAATAATTTCTATCACAATAGATTATAGATTAAGGATTAAGTACGATTTTGGTCTCTAACATAAAGGTCAAAAATTTATTTTGCTTCTAGCCTTTTTTTCGCTACAAAATGGTCTCGAATGTTTCAATTTGTTTTAAAATCTTCCTTCGGATAAAAATATCCTTCCTTCCCCTCTTCTTCCTCAACATTAACCAGAAGTAGAAGCAGAAGCGCAAACGTAGGCAGAAGTAAAAACAGAAGCAGACAGAAGCAGAAGCAACCAAAGCATCAACAATAACAATGAAATAAAAGGAATAAACAGAAACAATCAGAAGCATCATCAACAACAACAACAATGGAATCCTTTAAATTTGAAAAATTAAAGAAAAAAGAATTAAAAATTGAAACAAAAGGGAAGGGTTGTGGCGGTGGTAGGAGAGGAGGGGCTGCGGCGGTGAACAACGATGCGGTGTTGGCGGGGTACAAAACGCCACGAGGAGGGCGCTGTGGAGGACTTCGTTCCTCTCTTCTCGGCGGCGCTGTGTATGTGCTGAGGAAGAAAAGAGCAGCGGCGACCTTTCCCCTTTTCCCTCTTCCCCCTTCTCCCTTTCCCCTCTTTCCGAAACAACACTCCCTCCCGTTTTCTCTTTCCCCATCCCTTTCTTTTTTATTTTATTTTATTTTATAATTTTTTTAGTTAGATGTAATTTGGTAATAAAAATAAAAAACTTAGTAAAAAGGATAATTTTAAAATAAACTGAAATCTTTAGGACCATTTTATAGCGAAAAAAGTTGGGGATAAAATAAATTTTTAATCTTTACATTAGGGACTAAAATCGTACTTAACCCATAGATTAATTTAAAACTCATTTGCATCGACATTTATTTATGTATATTGTTGTATCACATAAATAAAAATAATTAATTTTTATACTCATTATTTAAAAAAAGAAAGATCGCCTTTAATTTTAACGTGATATTAATAATAAATTCGGCTTATCCCCATTTATCCCCCCACGAGGAGGCATCCATGGATATTAAACTTTAAAAAATAAAAATAAAAAAATAAGGTTTGACTGAAACAGAAACAAAACCGCGTGTCCAATGGTTTAATCCAAAGAGCCATTTAATTGATTCATATAAGTCATAACCCTTCGTTGCTGGTATTTAATTTTTTTGGGCCACATACGCAAGCAACCTATTATTTTATCTATTTCTATGATGCAGGCAGACACGAGACACAACACGATACAAGACACGTGAATTTTAAAATTTTATAAAACACAAAAATATGTATACATATAAAATATAAAATATTTTTTAGATAAATTATACTTATATTTTGATATTTTATTGATACTAAAATATAAATTAGTTTTTTAATTATTTTTAATGTCTTATTTTAATTATATCAAATATTTAAAATATTTTTTATTTTAATAATAATAATATATACTATATCTAAATTTATTTTAAAAATATATGTTAAGAATAAGATTGGACACGCTGACATGTAATGGTATTTAGGTGTGTCCAAACATGTCCGAAAATTTTTTTATTTTTATTAAGGCACAATTAGACATAACAGATATACGTATCGAACGAGTGTCGATAAATATCGTATCTAAAATATATCCGACACACAGACATAATAATTCAACCAAGTGTCTGTGCTTCATATATCTATTTATTCCTCCATTAAGTTCAAATAATGCTAGCTAGGAAGGACTTTTAAAAAATAAGAGTATAAATAAATCACCCTATTTGATTTGCCCAAATTTTTAGTCCACACATAGCACCATGAATGAATAATAATGAGTTTTTATTTTATTTTATTTTATTTTTTTATTTTTTGGTGTCCTATCATGAATGAGTATTTATTTTCTCTCATTGAGTAGTCACTTTTGAACATAAAGATATTATGCTTTGGTGTATATTCCAAATAGTTACTTTCTTGGGTGTATAATTTTCCCATAAAAGTTGGTGACAAATTTAAAGTGATGACTAGTTGGTAGCACATATTATAGCAGGCAAATTAAAAGATGTCAACATTTTGGGTTACATGTATTTTTCATGGAAAAATAATGGATGCCAATAAGGTTATTGTCTACAGCTGTTTTGGATATAATCATATCAAAATTGGTTTCAAATAAAATTTATTTATTTATATTTTTAATTTTTGTATTTTTTGGTCTAGTAAAATTTTATTTGATGAAGCCTTTTTTGCCGATGTACATAAACAAATGTAATTATTTATATTAGAATTTACTGGGTCTAATTAAATTTTAAAAATTAACTCAAAATGTAAAACGTGTTGTTCACTTATAAATATTTTGAAAATTTTATTTTTGAAAATATAAAATTCATAATATATCTCTTCACG
>NC_029786.2:7807748-7808967 GCF_000816755.2 Arachis ipaensis
TCATCTGTATTTTTTAGAGACATTTAAAAATGTTTTTTTTTTAATGATCAAAGTTTAGATTATTCTACTTGCTTTGTCACATGGATTGGTTTGTTTGGGTTTACTTGAATGAATGATTTTTCCATATATATATTTTTTTGTTTATATTTATCTGGCAAATAAGGTGAAGCCTAGTTAGCTAGCCAAACATTTTTTCCCTCTTAGTCTTTGCTGATTGGTTGGTGTATCTTGATTGACTACACAATTTTTTTTGGACCTAGTTCTCTAGCTGGCATCTCATGGAAATCATAGGAAATGACTAAGATTGATTATTTAAGGTTATACAAGTAGCAGATAGTAACAAGATATGGTATCTTAATAATTCTAATGGACATCTTTCTATTTAAATAGAGAGTATATATTCAAATAGTTCTCTGAAAAATTTTATATCCAAAATTTTTGTTTTTAAAAAAATTTATTAGGTTAAAGTTTTTGAACTTCTTAAAAATAAAATATATAGATCCTTGCATCATATTTTTAAAGATCTATTTATCAAATAAAAACAATAGATCTAAGGTAGAAATTTATATGTCTTATTTTTGTAAAGTTTAAAAATTTTAATGTAATAAATTTTTTTTGAGGATGAAAATGTTGGATGCAAAATTTTTTAAAAATCTATTTAAATATATACTCTTAAATATATTTAAAAATTTTTCGAATGTATCGATATATAATTAAGACAAACAATTAAAAAAATTTTACATAGACCATACCACTTTATTAAAAGTCTACTATTTTACGGTTCGGTTTTAAGTTAATTATTTGTTTGCTAGTATTATTCCTGAAAATTATTTGGCCATAATTTCACCATATTTTTTCACTTGTGTCCAATTATAATTTTTCTGCAATACAATTATCCCCAAAATAAAATTTAATGTCCATGTATTAATACAGTACTTTTTATGTCATGTGTACTAATTAAAATAATACTACACAAATAAATAATAAAAGTTATAATACGTGTTCAATGTTCATAACAAAATACAAGATTTTCATACTATTGTTAAAAAAATTATTTTCATTAATGATGACAGTGGTAGCATTAAAACGGTTATTATCTAAATAAATATGTTGGAATATTTATGTTTACTATGGCAGAGAAAAAAGGTAGGAGAACGATGATATTGGAATAAAAATATGTCTAAAATTTAATTTAATTTAATTAATATATTTTATATTA
>NC_029786.2:7808975-7809911 GCF_000816755.2 Arachis ipaensis
TAATATTTTATTATATAAAACTTACAAAATACAATGACTTAATCTAGTTTAATTGGTTATTTTTAGATTAATTTAGAATTAAATTCGAATATTTAAAATAGACCAAATAAAATACTAATAATTTATTACAATACACCATCAATGTTACAAATTATAATCATCTACCCTTGATATTTTGTTCCCATATCCAAGGCCCATATAAATTATTGGAAAAAATTCATCAACCCAATATTTTCCATTGGCTCCCCAGGCCTTAGGCAAACTAACTTGCCGCTATACAATGATTTTTCTTTTTTTTCTTGCAAAGTTAAGAGTCATATCCAAATTCGAGATTTCGAGATTTTTAGGTGAGGACGAAGAAATTATATTATTTCAGTTATAGTTTGTTATGTTAGTTTCATTCATGTTTTGAAAAAAATATAAGGTTATACACAAAGATTTTTTTTAAAAATTTTTATATATCTTTTATTTTGACATGATAAGAATTAATTCGTTACAGATCAAAATTCTATTTAAAAATTTATTATTGACCGATAAATTACTGCTTGCACAAATCAAATTTTTGGATAAGGGTGTTTATTAGTTGAAAGTTTTCAGTGCACTCCCCTTTTAAGGAGTAGATTGCATATTTCTATCAATCAATTATGTCCATTAATATTACAGTATTTTAATATAGATCTTAATGCTTATGAATAATGAAATAGCATAAATTCAATAAAGTGGCTTGGTACATGTGAAAACTTTTCATTAGTAGTTTGCAAATTCAGTTTTCATGGTAAGAATCTACTTTGGAGAGAAAATTAGGATTTAATGATTTATGTACAAACACACTTCAATACAAGAAAATTATTTGTTTTAATAACATTTTGTCTGAATTATTTTGTATCAAAATTAATTCTACTAAAAATAGTTAATTTTATAAATCATAAATAAAAC
>NC_029786.2:7810565-7815565 GCF_000816755.2 Arachis ipaensis
AGATATTATTAAAAACTTTTATATATATATATATATATATATATATTGAACTATTTTTTTCTTTCTAACAATAAAATTTATTTATGTTATTATAAGACAATTATGACTCAAAGTCTTAAGGGCCAATAATGATGTTTGTCACATTCAAAGGGTCATCAACAAAAGCAATAAGCAAAAAATGCTAAAAATATGTCTAAACATCCAAAGTGAGTGGCTGCAGATAATTACACCGTCCAATGTCCACACAACCGTAGATTTAATTAAACAATCATATCACAACACAATGCTACGTCATTGGCAGGCTATATATTAAGTTTTGGTCAATAAATTAAATCATGGATTGGAATTAGAATATATGATTATCATGTAAATAAAATAGAAACCGACAGAACCTTCGGAGAAAAAAAATATTAAAATTATGCACCTATAGAAAGATGAAATTGCAATATATATGACTCTAGCAATATTATTAAATTAAAGTAGAATGGTACGGTCCTTACATATATTTCTATTATCATCTAACTAGTGGGGAGACCTAACTTAATCCCATCTTTTAATCACAGTTAAAAGTATCATTATTAAACTCGGACTACTGATCAATTTTGCTATTATATGATATATCGGATTAGTTGAACCCTTTGAACTCGATTTAATTAAATGAATAAATATATAAAAACCTTATTGTGACTTACAAATTACAATTTGTATATTTTCATTGGTCCACAACACTAGCTACTAGCACAATAAGCTTCTTAATATGGTGGCTACTACCTTTTGATTTAAACTAATCAGTTCGATTCGGTTTTAACAACTATTACCTAGCGTTTGTTTTGAGGTATTGAGACAGAGATTGAGAGATTGAGACTCAATATCATATTTATTGGTTCAGAAATTGGTACTAAAATTTCTGTCTCTATTTCCAAAATTTTAGTATTTCAGTACCTCTAAAAAGTAGGGACACAGGGGACTAAAATTTTTAGAGATAGAGACTGAAACTTTAATAACATTTTATACTTAAAATACTTTTATTTCAATTAATTAATTCCAATTTTATTCTTTGTACAAATTAAATTAGAATTTTATTTTTGTTTTAATTTTTGTCTCCCACTTTGCACCAAACAGAATACTGAAATTTATTTCAATCTCTATCTCTTAGTCTCTGTCTCTCAGTTTTAATTTTTCTGTCTTTGTCTTTCCACCAAACGCTATCTTAAAGTGTTGGTTTCTTAGATTTTTTTTAGACAAATAGTCTAATTATTGAGGTTTTATTAGAATTGATTGCGGTATTAATTCGGTTCGGTCCAGTTTTAAGAACTGTGGTTAGAAGCCTTTGATGGCATGGTTTGGTGGAATTAACCCTAAATTGATTACGGATGCAATTGTGGACTTTTTGATTAATTACAAAGAATAGGTCAAGGAAATCAACAGAATAATAAGAAAGACAAAAGAACAATAGACATAATGTTGTATTTTATACATCAAGTGTGAGCATTGCTTATTGTGCTTTTGTTTACATCTCAAACCAATAGTAGCTTCACAAATAATAAAAAATTAAATTAAACCACTAATCATGATGATATGATTAAATATTTTCTTGTGGTTCTCATTACCCCATGATAGTTAGTATATAAAGTAGCTCTTTGAAATTGCTAATATTGCACCTAAATAAAATTTCTTCAAATAAAATTTTCAACAACCAACCAATCAATCATGGGAAAAGTTCATCCCCAAGCACTACAATTATCTCCTAATTGCAGCTTCACTTCCAAGCAAGAAACCTTCACCTTATGGATGAAATCTCTTGTTTTGAATGGAAAAGGTTGCACTGTCTTTGATTCAAGTGGACAAATCGTTTATCGAGTTGATAACTATAATTGCAAAGATAAACATGAAGTTCATCTCATGGATCAAGAAGGCAATGGTTTGTTCACTATAACTCGAAAGGTACGCGAATTTTCGTAGTATAAAAAAAATCATTTTATACAGATATTCAATTACGTCAGATATATGACTCGATTTCTGACTCGTTTTATGTATGCAGCAATACAAATTGTCAAGGTTTTGGGAGGGATATCGATCCCCCGCCACAAGAAATGACCACAAAGGACCATGCTTTAGGGTTTGTAAGACTTATAAGATCTCAAGAGGGGGTTCAACATATGAAGTGCAACTTGGATTGGACAAAAACCAACCATGCAATCTTAAAATTGAAAGTATCACTGGCAAATCTGCTTGCAAAATTGCTGATGAATTTGGTGTAATAGTTGCAGAGGTAAATTATTTTACACCTCCTTCTTGTTAGCAAAGATTAAGATTTGGTACATAACATACATAATTAAGATGGTTTTTTTTTCTTTATCATGATCTATACTTCTAAACAAATCTTCCTTCTTGTTTAAATAATGGATAAATAATTTATTGTTTTTTAAGCTTCTAAAATGGGTTGGTGTATCTATTTTTTAGTTTGTTTAGTATTTAAGAGATTTATTAAGATTTGTTATATTATTACTTTTATCTTTTATATATGTTAGTAATAGTAATAGAGCAATAAGATAGAGTTTGAAATTTTTTAAGGTTAAGTGATATTACATATAATACCCTAAATCATACAAAATTATATATATTTTTATAAATAAAAATGTATTGTATGTAATAAACTAATAATATCACAAAAAAAAGGCTAGTATAATTTACTCATAAGTTTATTATTATTATTTTAGTTAATAAAAAATGTAATATTCTAAGAAATGAATTATTGGTCATACATTTGTATTTTTCTATGAGCAGCTTAAAAGAAAGAAGTCACCATGTGGAGTTGACTTAGGAGAAGATGTATTTACAATGGTAGTGGAGCCAAATGTAGATATTTCTCTAATAATGGGGATTGTTGTAGCTTACAGCCTCATTAACTCCAAAATGTAACTACTTTGGAATCAAGAGAGTGATTTGCATCTTTGATCCTAAAAAGACCAATTTCAAGAAGCACTATGCAAATATCAAAATGGCTTGTGGGCCCAACATTGCAACTAGCTATTATCAATGCAAGTCTCTTCATTCAGACGGTGGATATAGGAAACTACTTCCTTTTGATAAAGCAGTTTTGTTTTCTCTTTTGTTTTGTACTCACAATTGTATTACATATCTATATATATTTGTATCTATTTTGGGATGAAAATATAAACCTGTTAATAACTCACTATTACAACAATCATAAAAATCCATTATTAATCGGTCGTCACATAAGTAGTTAGTTTTTCATAAAATATATGTGTAGACAAATTTAATTATTTATCTATGACAAATTTAATTATTTTAGTGACNNNNGCTAGCAATTTTTAGTATTTTTAATTATTATTTAGCTAGTATAAATATTAAATTATTTTTAATAAATAAATTTTATTAATTTATGTATGTAAATTTTAAAAAATTTTGGAGTAAACTGTATTGATTTATGTGTGTAAAATTTTATGTTTATTGTGTGTAAAATGTTTGTAAATATATGTGCAAATTATTGCTAACCAAATACTAATAAAAAATAATAATATTTGCTAGTTATGTAACATTGTTCATCATTGATATTATAAATTATAATAGTGTGCCACTCTTAGATTTAACACAAGTTTTGTTGAATCGTCTTATCTTTTTTATAATTCCTTTTTAATGAATGAATTTCTGTTTTGATAAATAAAAAATAAAAAAAAAACCTAAATTTATCGCGTCTCATGGACATGGGAAAGGTACTCGGAGAGGAGTTACCAAGGACAAACTAGTGCGAGGACGTCGAGATGGAACCCTGACAGTGGTACAAGCAACGCGGTTCGAGATATAGATATATAACTCTTGTAGACTTTCTTAAGATGGGTCCGCCGCCCTAGTTTAAAAGAACTGTAAATGCTTTAGATGCCAATGGGTGATTCCGAGATGTAGAAAAGTTTTTGCAAACTCAACATGTTCCCAAAGTACAGTATGTAAAGATTGTAAACCACATGTTAATGGGAGATGCTTAGTGTTGGTGGCAAGGGATGTGTTATACCTTGCAAATGGAAGTTACTGATGTTTCATGGGACAAGTTTAAGACGGAGCTCTATGGGAAGTATTTCCTTCGAGCGATTCGCACCGCAAAGGAGTTAAAGCTGATGCAGTTGAAGCAGGAGGATATGTCTGTCGTCGAGTATACTCAGGAGTTTAGTAACTTGTGCCGCTTTTCTAAGATTTGCCAAGACGATCTAGCTGATTATAAACAATGGGTTTGTGCCTAGTATGAGAGGGGACTCAAAAAGGAGATATTCAACTATGTGAACCCCCAGAGAATAAAGAGTTTTATTGAGTTGGCTAACAAGAGCCAGCTCGCAGAAGATTATTCCATGAAGTGGACTCTGACGTTAGAAGGCCAGGATGAGTCTGCTCTAGATGAGTCGCACAGGATTGGGTTAGGTCTATGTTACCGATGTGGTTTACTGGGACATATGTCCAAGGATTGTCCATGTGGGAGAACTACGGATCCGGGTCGGTTGCAACAGGGTCAAGGTAATTGTCAAGGTAATTGTGATGTTGGACACGTAATTTTAATTTGCTTTCTTTTATGCTAAAGCCTTGCATTCGTTCATGTTGCATAACAGAGTTGAGGATTTAGGACTGAAAGTGTTAGACGTAGTATCAAACTTAGGACCGAACTTAATTTTGTCGTCTACAGTGTCGCCATTAGGGCTGTCAAGGCTCAAGAAGATAATTGGTCGGCGAAAATAAATGAATAAGTTCTTGATGGGCAAAGGATTAGAGTGGCGCAGCAGAAGTACGGTGATTGTTGATAACTTTAAGATTGTGTGAGGTGAAAAGAGGGATTGTGGAATACGAACTTGTTCTGGAAGGTTAGTAAGAGGTTGAGGCACTATACATTGGGATAAGAAGGCGCTTCCCTCATTTTGTTCTCTTTTAGTGATTGAATTTTGGGGACACAATTTCTAATTAGGTGGGTAGGATGTAAAGCCTTGTAAATTAAT
>NC_029786.2:7815718-7824997 GCF_000816755.2 Arachis ipaensis
TTGTAAATTAATAAATAATTAACTAATAAATTATTATTCAAAGAAATTAGAAAATTAAATTTCATAATAGAAATAAAAATATTTAAAATATGAATTTAAACACTAATTTTAAAAATTTTGTCCCAAAATTAAGTCAACGAGCCGAACCAAGCCCAAGGCCAAACATATAAAATCTTGAAAACCCAGCCTCCTTCCCTTAACAATAAAGGAATCACGTTGAACTTGGGAAGGGGAGAGCAAAACCTAAACCCCAAATCCAATTCCAATTTCAATCTTCCATAACTTTCAATCCAGAGCTCCGATCACCGCATCGTTTGCAGCCACGCAACCGTCTTGCCGAACTTTTCAAATCCATTTGAACAAAGTGGTAAAAAATTCAAAATTTCTCACCCAAACCCTTACTTCTCTTCATGTTGACGTTTTTTGTCTTGGGTATTGAGGAATTTTGTAATTTTGCTAGTTTAGGGGTACTATAGTGCAAGATATAGCTGGGTTTTATTCATGTGCTCGGTGTATAAAGGTAAGAAACTCTTATCCCCTTTGATTTCTTCAATTTTATGAAGTTTAGGTATTTAAAATGGTAGTTGTGGATGAGCGGGCCTAATATTGCGTGTAAACTTAGGCTAATTATGTCCACTATGTCCGCCATGAGCGGGCCTAACACCCCCCACTGGGTGTAAACTTAGGCTAATTATCCGTAGTTAATATATAATATTGCGTGTAAACTTAGGCTAATTATCCGTAGGATAAGTTGAATTATGTTAATCGTTAATGTTTAATGATTAGTGATTACATGAGTTGAGTTTAGTGAAAAATTATGTATAGAATCGTTGAATAATTGAAGAACTTAGGTCTCGGAAATTATTTGTGAAGTTATTGAATGTGTATATAAGTGATGTGCAATGAGAATAATGAATAGTTGATATAATGTAAATATAATAATTCAGGTGTTTGGGAGATTGATAAGTAGGGGACTAGTGTTGGTGATGTATGTGAATGCTCGAAATTGAGTTGGTTGTGAATGGTTTGGTTTGAGATGAGAATTTTGGAAAACTAGAGGATTTGTAACTTTTGATAAATATTAATTTTTTACCAACTTCGGCGGGCCATAACTTGGCTTCCAGACCCCCAAATTTTGTGAAACTTATTTTAAATGAAAATTGGATCCATGAAGTTTGTAACATTTAAAGAACGTACTAAAAATAATTTTTAATGAAAAAATTATGCGCGTTCAAAGTTGGGTTTGAAAAACTGATTTCTGAACTTAGTAGCTTTATGCAACTTCCGATAAACGTGCGTATGCAGACATGTGCGCGCGTACATGGAACTTTCTTTATTACACACTCGCGTACGTAGGCAAGGGATGCGTACGCAAGACTATCAAATTTTACACTTTCACGTATGCGGATGGCATGCATACGCGGAACCCTGTTTTACTGAAAATGGTGTTTTTGAGTTTTGAACCATTCTTCTAGCTTTCAAAACCTCTGTAACTACTTTTTAAGGTCTGATAGCTAGTTTCTAGACATCGGGAGAAGAGTGAACCTATTGAGGGAGTTAAATTGATATTAAGGGAGGTTGTGAAATGAAGAATTTAATGAATGAAGTGCTGAAATATTGAATGAGATATGAGTAATAGTGATTATGAAAATTGATTATGATCGAGATATGATGAAAATGATTATGATGTTGACAGATGAGGATGAATGATTATGATTTATGAATGGAGTTGATTGAGTGATAACGAATTAAAGTTAATGATTGAAATGCCTGGGTAGTACGCAAGGGTTGTGGTTCGTCCCACTTGCTCTGGGTTAATGTTTGAGACACATGGGTAGTATGTAAGGGTTGCGGTTTATCTCACTTGTTCTGGGTTAGTACTTGAGACGCCTGGGTAGTACGCAATGGTTGTGGTTTGTCCCACTTGCTTCGGATTAAATTTTTGAACACTCGCCTGGGTAGTACGCAGAAGTAGTGGTTCGTTTCACAAAATTTGTTGCTTTACCTTCATTCTGGACTCTAAATCTCTAAATGCTTGGTTTTTGGTTTCTATGTGGTATATATTCTGTGAGTTTTTAGAGCATCATTCTAATCATCCAATTTGTAAATTACTTTTCTCTCCAATATATTTGTTCCTTTTTTTTTTCCAGCTTCTATGCCTCAATCTGCAATTTTAATCATCTTACAATCAATTTTTTATAAACAAAGGCAGAAACTTACAAATTAGTACTAAACTTAAATATAATCAAATCCAGTAAACATGATAATCAGTCAAAAACAAGAACAAATATGATGTCAAAAAATTAGTTTATACTTTATTATATAGGAAAAGTACATGGAACTAAGAGGTGATCAGCAAAAAAATAAACAACTTAATTAATTTATAATTATATTTAATTAATTTTGTTTGTTTTTAATTTATAATATTTGATATTAATTGCTTCTCATCCCAAATTAAAATTTTAAATGATACGTTGGAGAAATAGGGGCGGGAATCACAGAACTTCCAACAATCCCGATTCTTAGTATATAAAAAAATTTATAAAATATATAAAAGAACATCCATTTAGTATGAAAAAGAAACATTCTGATACTTAGTAGAAGAAACATCCTATGCCTAGTATAAGCACCATTCACGTAGAGGTTTTGGATTCACCAGAGGCATTTGGCTGGTTTTTGACTGATACCCTCTTGATTCCCTAGCATTGTTGTATTATATATGTATTATACTCATTTTTTTTCCTGAAAATTTTATGTATTACTCATTCTACAAGTATTTTATGATGAGTAAAAATTTTAAATTCGTAATACAATTCATTATATTAAAATTTAGTTTCGTTTACTTGATTTTGTAATTCTTTTAAGAGTAATATATCGTTTTTGTCCCTAATGTTTTTGTCCTCTTTAAATCGCTAACGTTTCAAAATCATCTCAATTTTGTCCAATTCTGTTAACATATCACTAACCAAACAACATTGAGACTATTTTAAAATGTTAGAAACTTAAATAGAACGATTTAAACGTTAAGAACTTACCAAAATGTTGAGAACAAAAACAATACTTTACAGTAAGTTTAAAAATCATACTCTAACAAACTCAGAAATAAAACTCTAAAAAATATATCATCAAATCCATATTTTACATCGATAAAATCTAACAAATTTTTTAATTACACACTCACAAACCCACAAATCAAACTCTTAAGAAATCTTTCACAAATTTTTTTAATCCAACATGTCAATGGTAAAGTCGGTTCGCTGGTTTGGCAGGGTGTGAAATTGTCTAATCCTGACGATATAACAGAGCTCTTTGGATCCATATTGCCGACTGCTGTATGTATTTTCATAATTTAGCTGCCCCTTAATTTATTTATTTATTTCTTTTTTTTTTATGTGATTCTTGTTATAAGGGCTGTAGGATACACATAATATGGTTGTTGATGAAAGCAAGTGTGTGTATATGCAGAACTGCCACTTTCCATATATAGGAATTAGGAACACAGAGTTTCATGCTAAGAAAAATGTTAGATCAGTAGTGTTGCATAAAAATTTGTAGTCACACTAATATTGAACTTGCCAATGCTATGTTTATGGCTGGTTAATTGGATAAAGTTTTAAATGTTGAATTACTAGATTATTTAGATTTAGGAATAACAGAGTATGAAGAATTTGTGCTACTTGAAAACATCTTTTAAAATTTACTTGTGTTTCTCATACTTTCAAGGTCTATCAGTCTATGTCAGTTGGAATCAATATTTAAGATTATATAATATTGTTTGATCTTAAAAGACATTTTGTGGAATAAAAAAATGTTTTGTCTGTAAAACTAAATTTCATTTTCAACTACTTAAGCATTTTAATTAAAAATTAATACATCTGCCAATTTACCTATTTGCTTGCGTATTACAAAATGAAGAAGTAAAAAACTGAATGCAATTATATTTATCAAAACATGCTTATGAAATATATATTTCATTAGTAATTTTATGAATAACTACTTTTTCATAGTGACAACTGACAAGGATTTGTAGCCAATGAGTAATAGCTCAAATGGCATAATCTCCCCATACTCATCTAAGAGGTTGCGGGTTCGAGTCTTCATATATTTGGTAAAAGAAAATATAGGTATTAACTTTTATGTAGAGTCTTCGTATCTTTGGTAAAAAAAAAAAAATGACAAGGACTCGTAACCAGAATTTGACATTATTCCTTTTCTGGTGGTCTTGCTCCGATTGAGCTGTGACGAAATCAACTTCATCCTCTAAGTGAGCAAGATCATATATAGATCTTAGAAAGCACATCAACTGCTTCATTTTTCCTATTCTGTACATGAAAGCAAAATCTCAAGATGCTTTCCTAAATAAGTAGCTTTCGAAAGTAGCATTTTTGACACAACTCTCAAAGCAATTGTGTACCTTTATAAATAGCCATCTTGGGGATTCGAGAAGAAAGAGCATGCAAACAAACTGAACAACTGTTGGCACACCTGATACTCCGAACATCCATCACCATGTTCCTGGAACCTGATCAATGAAGAATGTGAATTAATAGCCAAAAGTAAACATAGCATTTGTAAAATAGCATCACTGATTGGTTCTCATTGATTAAAAGATAACGGCAAAATCACACTAATTACATGTTAGACTTTACACTGATGATCAGCAGGTTAGTTAAATAACTAACTAACAGTTCTAACAGCTCAGCTGCCAGCTGTCTAACTGAACTGAATAACTAATTAACAAACTTCATAATTTGGCATTTGAATTGCATTTACATTTCATTTGGAATCAGGTAAGTAAATTATGATACCTCTGTAAAAGCAAGGTTGACAAGGTAGGAAAGAAACTGTCCAGCAGTGATCATAAGCACATTTGTGCTTACCAAAGATCCTCTTATTTCAGATGGCGATGCTTCTGCAATGTAGACAGGAGCAGTGACAGAAGCAACACCAACACCCAAGCCAACAAAAATTACAATTTATAAAATCGAAAAACAGACAAAGACTCAAATTTAAGTTACTATATGGCAATACCAATAAGTTCAGCATAAACATCAAATAGTGGCAAAGGCAGAAACACAATTTTACCATTAAGTGCTATATAGATTCTGTTGGTGGGTTTTCCCAACAGATTCCATATAAATTCCATCCCTATTCGCAGGTAGTGCAAATCACCGAAACCTATCTGTGAGGTACCCCGCTCTTATAATATTTAAAATTCCACGTGCAAAATTAAATTTCAAAATTCATAAAACTATGAACACTATCCAAACATAAAAATAAAAATATTTGACCAGATGGCTTAAAAATTATCAAATGAAAATTATTACTTAATCAACTATCTTGATACATAAAATCGAGTTCACAAGTGAATCAAGCAAGAATCAGTGAGCCAATATAATATATGTGTGTGTGTGTGTTAACATTTCAATAAAAACTCAGTGTAAGTCACAACTTCAGCAAAAACTGAACAAGGTGATTAAAATCACAAATTTCACAACTTCTTTTAGCCTATCACTCAAAGTCTCAAACCAACACGTGTTATCTTATAAAAAAACTTTAAAAGAAGATTAAAGAATAAAAGAAAAGGAAACAAGCAAAACCATATTAAATGTTTTCAGTATTTGACGAAAGTTTTAATTTTACGTCAAATATTTTTAAAGAATTTCAATTTATCTCTCTTCTAAAATTATGAATGATTGAATGTAAATAGAATTGTAACAAAAATTACAATTTATAAAATCGAAAAACAAATAAAGAATCAAATTTAAGTTACTATATGACAATAATAATAAGTTCAGCATAAACATCAAATAGTGGCAAAGGCAGAAACACAATTTTAGCATTAAGTGCATATAACTAATAAATAATTTGTTCTAAAATCAAGCTTAGCCAATAGATGAACAAAATGCAACAAGCAAGCAAGCATGATAAGTAATACTCACATCACCAGGTGCAGCTGATAATAGCGCTAAGAGAGTCACTGCAGCAGCTTGATAATCAGTTAATACCTTGTGTGCTGACTCATCGAGCTTATCCTGAAAAGTTTTAAAGCCTGAAAAAATAAATCTCCAAGGACTTCTGAAATATGTTAATGTAAAATATCAGTTGATTGCATGAAATACAGTCCTGCCAGTGAGATGTTAATTCCTGATATTCAATAACAAAAGTTAATGGTAGGCCAACTCTGATAAATATTTTCCCCTGATTGGAAATTTGTTTGTCAGGACTTAAATTAGTATGATGAGATTTGAATACTGTTTAACTGGAAGGTTTCCAAGTCATTATCTATTTCTTGGTCTAATTTGAAACTATGAATACGAGAACTATTCTAAGTGAAGCTAACCAGATAAAGGAATTAGAAGGAGATGCTCACTTTACATTATTATTTATTGTTGTTGTGGGAGAAAACAAAAGATCCCAACCTGCCGGATTCCATTGTTACTGCGCCATCAGGTGATCTTGGGAGAAGAGTAAAACTTGGGGTCCCTCAGAAACCTTGAAATCATCTCTGCCTTCTCAGCAGAAAGGTCTGTATTCTCCAGAATTTGGTCTTTTGATGCCTTGGCAATTGCTTGGACAGAACCAATAGCTTGACTAAGCTGAATTGAGCGACCAGAATGACAATAACTCAAGCGATGTGCATATGCTTATCATGGTTTCATTTCACATTTAAGTCAAATATTAGGTGATATAGCTATTGTTAGAGAAAGAAGATACTCCAGAGTTTAAACATCTATATAATCAAGAATCCTGAGCTTTATCACTGTTAGGTTTAGGCATGAAAAATCACGAAAACTAAAATGAGAAGATGCTTCATAATAAAATGATTTACCGCATTTGCGTCGTGATTGTCAATGCCTGGAATGGAAGTAACCAAACCACTTTAAGGTAAAAGTTCATTCCTTGCACCGATTGCTGCTTCTTTATAACCATAATAAAAGTTCATGCATTAAATCAATATTTAAGTTTAATTCTTAAGTCCTGGAAGCTAATTATTGTATGCACTTCGCACAACTGTAATTATTTTTAATATAAGAAATGTCAATTGGAACAACACATCAAAGTTGGTAATAAGTTTCAGTTTTCACCTCCAGATGAATTGTACATGGCAAATGATCAATCAGAACAAAATAAAAGCAACGTATTTAACTCACTTGAAGTATGACTGAATAAATGAATCGATTTGCTGTTTAGCTGGGAGCGTGATGATAACATAAAAACGTGCAAATTGTGTTCTCAATTTCTGAACTCTGTATGAGAAGAATTGAATCTAACATTAAAGACTCGAAAATCTCTTAATGAAATAGATAACAAAGTCCCAACTAAAGACTTGAAAACCAACAGCTCAGTTACCTGCTGAAGATCAGAGACACGTTGTTGCAATCCCAGTTAGTCACAAAAACAAATGCTACAGACAAACCCCCACAATTGAAAATGAAGTCCTGCAAATAAGCTTCTCAAAATTAGTGGAGAGTCAATATTTGAAATAAAAATTAAAAGAACACAGAATCCGAATCTGTAAATTACTGGAGCAATAGAGACAAAATTAAGGCGAAAAGAATTTGCAGAGAGGAAAGTCGAGATGAAGTTGATAACAGAGAGGAAAATATAGAATCAAGTTAATTATTGACTTTTTTTTTCCTTTTCAATTACCAGAGAGACCTATAAACTAATATAACAGAGAAAGAACACAATGAAAAAGAGTGAAAGTGCTGGGAGTGATAGGAACGCCAATGTGAGTGGATGACGATGCAGTGCGATAGAAAATAATTTCAACAAAGAAGGATCAGATTTAGAATGGTGAAATAAAAAATTGAAAGCAATTCTGAATTAAGGAGATTTACCTGTCAAGACAAGGAACAGTGGTGGCACCTGACGGAGTAAAAGAAAACCAGTGGTGGCAGCGGATTTCTTTCGACCAATGGCGGCGGAAGAGGTCACGGGTTTGCAGAGACGGAGGGAGAATCCACGGAGGACTTGCGAGGGAAGTCAGAGTCACCGACGAGAAGAGGGTTAGGGGTTTATGGTGGGAGCAGCGATGGTGGGAGTAAAGTCTCACATCGGTTACGTATGTCAGATCATAAACCTTTAAATTGTTTATGAGAAGAGTAACGTTTGCCGAGCCTGGTAACACGAGCTTGTGACCTAAGTACAGAGTTGGGCCTCTTTGCCTGGGGCGAGGGCCTACGTGGCAACGCATGAGATTATAATATACTCACACAGCAGGGAGCATTATTGGTTGGATTTGGGCTTGAATAGGTGGCAATGTTGGTCTTATCTCTCTAAGTACAGAGTTGGGCCTCTTTGCCTGGGGCGAGGGCCTACGTGGCAACGCATGAGATTATAATATACTCACACAGCAGGGAGCATTCGCCTCTTTGCCTGGGGCGAGGGCCTACGTGGCAACGCATGAGATTATAATATACTCACACAGCAGGGAGCATTATTGGTTGGATTTGGGCTTGAATAGGTGGCAATGTTGGTCTTATCTCTCTAAGTACAGAGTTAGAGAGTTGGGCCTCTTTGCCTGGGGCGAGGGCCTACGTGGCAACGCATGAGATTATAATATACTCACACAGCAGGGAGCATTATTGGTTGGATTTGGGCTTGAATAGGTGGCAATGTTGGTCTTATCTCTCTAAGTACAGAGTTGGGCCTCTTTGCCTGGGGCGAGGGCCTACGTGGCAACGCATGAGATTATAATATACTCACACAGCAGGGAGCATGCTCGATTCATTACAGCAGAGGGATATCAAGATATTGCATCCTCAGCCCACAGGCCCTCGTGGCCTTTCCAACCATCGTTATTTTTTTAAAAAAATTTCTCCTGTCATATATTTTTCTTTGCACAACTATTACATAATCTTTTTTATTCATAATTTTTTTAGAAAAAAATTATGCATAAAATAAAAACTAAATTTCATACTAAAAATTTATAGCTGATCTAATCCTTATAACTTTTAATATTATAATCAAATTTTTTTAACAATTAAAAATTTTTTCCTTTCATATATTTTTTTTTGCACAACTATTACATAATCTTTTCTATTCATAATTTTTCTAGAAAAAAATTATGCATCAAATAAAAACTAAATTTCATACTAAAAATTTATAGCTGATCTAATCCTTATAACTTTTAATATTATAATCAAATTTTTTAAACAATTAAAAAAAATATCCGTGCATATATTTTTTTTTGTGCAACTATTACATCATCTTTTCTATTCATAACTTTTTTGGAAAAAAAATTTAGCATCAAATAAAAACTAAATTTTACTC
>NC_029786.2:7825167-7838053 GCF_000816755.2 Arachis ipaensis
TTTTACTCACACATAAAATTAATAACTAATCAATTTAATCCTTATAATTTTTAAAATTTATTAATTAAGTCAAATTTTATAACTATCTATAATACACTAGTAAAATGGTCCCCTAAAATTTATATTGTTGACAAAAAAATTCACAAAAAATATTAACAACAAATAAGCCTCTTTATAACATTTAAAATTCATTAATTAGGTTGAGTTTTATAACTATCTAGAATAAACTACTAAAATAGTACTCAAAAGTTTATATTGTTGACAAAAAAAATTCACAAAAAATGTTAACAATAAATAAGCCTTTTGAAAAATTTAAAAATGAGATGAAAAGAATTAGATATATATTCTAAAAATAAATTTTAGAGATCAAATTTTTTATCAAATATTTATAACATTGTTCTAAGTTCTTATGCTAGATAAGTTTCACATCGGTCATATATATTAGAGCACACGGGTTTATGAAACTTATGAAAATGTGTAATGTTTTCCGAACTTGGTAACGCGAACATGTGACCTGAATGAGGACATTATTGTGATAGAACATGGGCTTGGATATTTTTGGTTGGGTTAAATGGGTTTACAATATGCTATCCTGTCCTCTCCAAGTTGAGAGTTGGGCCTCGGGACTTGGGCGTAGGTTGGAGGACAAAGGGATAACAGGCTGTTGCACTCTCGGCCCACATGGTCTGGTATGTCTTGCTCATAAAGCATCACTTTTTTTTTTCTAACTAATCACTTTTTTGGCTGGATAGGATTGAGGGAGGGGTGGAGGGAGAGACCGAAGAGATGCTGGGGAGTGGGTGGGGTGGGGTTTTGCTTTTTTTTTTTTTAATAATTTTACTTTTTTTTAAATATTATTTTTATTAACAATGAAGGGTAATATAGTAAAAAAAATAAAATTGAAGTGAAAAAGGACAATTTTATAATGTTTTGTAGTGTTGAGGATGATTTTAATAACAAAAAAAAAGTTAGGGACGATTTTGATTTTCACCCCAGACCTTAGGGACGAAAACAGTACTTAACCATAAATTTATTAGTGTGAAATTTAATTTTTATCTAATTTTAAATTTTTGTTTTTCCAAAAAATATGAATAGAAAAGATTATTTAATGGTTGTGCAAAAAAATATATGAAAGGAGATTTGTTTTTTAATTGTTTTGAAAAAAAATTCAATTGTAATAAAAACAAAAAATAAAAAATATGGTAGGTCCATTCCACCAGGTCGAGCGAGCTGAGGAAACAGTGACCTCGGCAAACATAATTCTTCTCATAAATTATATAAACTTTCTTCATTTAGATATATGCCCGATGTGAGACTTTACTCCCACCATCGCAGGTCCCAACATAAACCCCTAACCCTCTTCTCGGCGGTGACTCTGAATTCCCTCGCAAGTCCTCCGTGGATTCTCCCTCCGTCGCTGCAAACCCGTGACCTCTTCCGCTGCCACCACTGGTTTTCTTTTACTCCGTCAGGTGCCACCACTGTTCCTTGTCTTGACAGGTAAATCTCCTTAATTCAGAATTGCTTTCAATTTTTTATTTCACCATTCTGAATCTGATCCTTCTTTGTTGAAATTATTTTCTATCGCACTGCATCGTCATCCACTCACATTGGCGTTCCTATCACTCTATTTCATTTTGTTGTTTCTCTGTTATATTGGTTTATAGGTCTCTCTGGTAATTGAAAAGGAAAAAAAAAGAGTCAATAATTAACTTGATTCTATATTTTATTTTCTGTTATCAACTTCATCTCGACTTTCCTCTCTGCAAATTCTTTTCGCCTTAATTTTGTCCCTATTACTCCTGTAACGTTTATTTCAAATACTGACTCTCCACAAAAAATTGTGTTAAATTGAATAAAAGTTGAGGATTAGGCACAAAAGTTGATGGTTCAATGGTTAGGCACACCCAGCATTGTGGATTAGTGGTGCAGCAGCTTGTGATCCCTCCACTGTTGGGAGCCAGAGGTATTCGCTGCTCTGTTAAACCAGCCTGACGCAGTGCCCTCTAGCCTACGAGCCAGGACATTCGAGCCTTCGCTCGGGAGCCAGGGCCCAACTCTCAACTTGGAGCGGGCAAGCCAGCATAGTGCAAGCTTCTAATCCCACCAAGCGTAGCCTAAACCATGTTCCATCACCTTGGTGCCCTCACTTAAGTCACAAGTTGGGGTTACTCAACTCGGCGGACTAAACCAACTCTCTCAGACATTAAAAATATTTATAAAACTTTTTTATTACCTGATGTGGGACAAATTTGGTGTTATCTAAGGATGAACATGAGATTTTCTAATTATCGTTAACTCTTAACTTCAAGTACTTTTATTAATGGAATTGTAAATTACAAGTATTAATCCTTTCTATCAAATCATTGTAAGACTATGCACCAATAAAAACACGTGCGTGTAATTACATGAGATTTAGATATTAGTATTTAGATATGCTTGGAGGGTGCCATTATTAACCACTCAAAACGTTGAACCTGCAAGTCAAAGTGTCAAACTATATATAAAGGGACATAGATATTTAACAAACCAAGATCACAATTCATGTAACAAATTATAAAGTGGTGAAGAAAAAAGAAAAGAAATCAGAGATAAGAGAAAATGGCTACACTAGGTGGCAATCGTGTGGTTGAAGGAAGCCAGAACAGCATTGAGATCCAGAACCTTGCTCGCTTTGCTCTTGAAGAACATAACAAAAATTCGGTTCTTCTTCTTCTTCTTCGTCTTCTACTTCTGTTTCTAATTTTTTTCCCAGATAAAATAAATAATTCATTTTAATTTGGGTTATTTTTGTCACTTAATTAATGTCTTGTGCTTTATGTTAGTATGTTAGTGCGGTTATTATTCAAAATGGGGTTTATTATTCTATTTTTATGTTTGTATGATTTGAAGTAATACTTTTAGTTCGAATGAATTTGAGAAAATATAAGTGATTAATATTTTTGTATTTGAATAATATGTATATAATTTCTAATTTCTGCTGCAGAATTCAAGCTTGGAGCTTGTGAGGGTGATAAGTGCAAAGGAGCAAGTAGTTGCTGGAAGCATATATGAAATAACTATGGAGGCAAAAGATGGTGATGAGAAGAAACAAGTTTATGAAGCCAAAGTGTTGGTGAAGCCATGGTTGAACTTCAAGGAGCTGCAAGAGTTCAAGCTTGTTACTGATGATGATAATGAAAATGATAATGCTGCTTCAGTGTCTAGAGCACTTATCTAGCTATGTATTTAATTTTCACTAATATATGTATGGAATAAATGTAGCTATACTCTGAAATACTATAATGGGTGTAATATTAATATATCATCAACAGAATGTATAAAAAGTTAAAAATTACTTATTGATGGAACATGGAAGTTATAATTGAGAGTAGGGTGACATTTACTTACTGACTTGCATTATTGCATGCTTTACAACCAAAATTTTTCTATTTGAGTTTCTTTATGACCTTAAAACATGCTAACTAAAGTACTATAGTGTGAAGAAAATAAAACTATCCTTCCAATAGAAGTTGTTATTTTTTGCAGAGTTCATATGTTAGTTTAATTATAATTGTTTATTTACTGTGTTTCAATAAAGAATAACAAAAAAGAAGAAATGACACTCATAAGGAAAAATGCATGCACATAAGCTGATAATAATTGTTGCATAGGCAGGGAGATATTGTCCATATATATAGTTCTACAGTCAAGATAAGGATATACCTGCAATATAATGCAGAACGAGGTCTATTTGGTATATATTATGATTGGTGTGAATTATTTAGTACATATCCCATGATCTATGATCTCCTCCTTGCTCCTCTGTTTTTGAATAGTGCCACAGATTTTATCAAATTTGAGGATGGCTCATAGAGTGCATAAGATGTCATTATAATTGGATTAAGCTATAAACATTTTTGCATTTTGCAATAACTGTGCTAAAAAGTTTGGTTTAATGTCTTTTTTCTTTTCTAACAATGAATTTTATTTTGGATCTGTATTTTATTTATTCGATAAATGACAGCTACAAGTTTCACTGCTCCATGGTAAGTAGTTAATTAAAGTTCTTCTTCATTTTTTTTGGGACTGTATCTTGATGGAGGTAGGTAGTCAATTAAAGCTCTTCTTCATTCTTTTTATTATTTTTTTAATAAATTTTTATTAGAATCATTGTTTTATCTTTCTAATTTTTTATGAGTTCAGTTATGTGTTTGGATCAGAAATTGTAGATTTAATAATCAGAATTTAGAGTTTTTACGTGAAAGTCACCATTATGCCAGATCTAAGAAACAGATTTATGAAAGTCACCATTATAGACTAGGATTTGAGATTTGTTCAAGTAAGTAGAGAAATGCTTTCTTTTTAATTATTTCCATAGATTATAGATTATGCACTGATATAAAGCTTGAAGTGCCTTTGAATTTTATTTCATAAAATGATGCTATAAATGCTATTCTACTTTTATATGTCATCTATCTGTCTATGACTTTGTACTGATAAATTTTCACTTACAAGTGTTGATGGTGAATTCACGTTAGTATGCTTTTAGCCTTTAAATAATTTCTATTTAATACTTTATGAGAAAATATGTACAATTTAATCGCTGAATACTTTTTGGTTTAGTGTTGTAGTGTTTAAGAGATTAAATGTGTATAATTTCAATGGCTATAGAGTTTGCTTTTAGTTTGTGCAGTTTGAGAAATATATGTGTTGAATGGGACATGCATCTGCTGATTCTCCTAGCCTATTATCCATGCAAAAAGATTTTTATATTTTGAAAATTTTCAAACAAGAAATTTTGATAAGGCCGAATGGGACATGCATCTGCTGATTCTCCTAGCATATTATCCATGCAAAAAGATTTTTATATTTTGAAAATTTTCAAACAAGAAATTTTGATAAGGCCAGTGTGTGAAATCTCACAAGAGATTCAAAAAAAAATTAGAGGAATTTCATATAATGTAATTGGTTTATTGTATGATTTCTAGAAGAGGTTTTTTTAATGAATAATAATGAAAAAAAAATGATATTTATCTCATTTAGGATTCAATTACAAAATGCTCTTAATATGTAATGTGCTTTAAATATGATGCTACAAAAAAAATTTAGGTGGTTACTAACTAAATACCAAAAGAAGGATTAATGTATGAATGGTGATTGTATGACAATAACTTTGAGAATGATTTTATTGTTTCTTTGGCATAAAATGCTAGGAGGTAATTTTTTTTTTACAAAAGGTTTGCTAAGATGATAAAACAAAACAAACTATGAAAGGGGTAGGGAGGATCACTGGATATGAAATCTTAGATGTGGGGTTTGGGTACTTCCTCGTTAAATTTGATCGCATGGACGATCGAGAGAAGGTTTTACTAGGGGGCCATGGATGATATTCGGTCACTATATTACCGTCAAGCCATGGACATCGGATTTTAAACCTTGTGAGGACACTTTCGGGGAGACTATGGTTTGGATTCGAATCGCTGGTTTGAGCATTTGGTACTATCAGGATAAAGCTATGATGAGAATTGCTTCTGCTGTGGGGAGACCAGTCAGGGTAGATCTGGCTACTAAGTCAGCGGAGCAGGAAAAATTTGCTCAAGCTTGCGTGCAAATTAATCTTGGTTTGCTGGTGGTCCGGAGTGTGATTGTCGATGAATTTGAATATAAGGTGTAGTATGAATGCTTACACCTTATTTGTGACAAGTGCAATTGTTTCGGGCATCCAGCAACTGACTGCAGAATGACCCCAATAGAGTTGGAAAAGCTGGATCAAAAGGAACCATCAGTGACCGAGACGACAGCCCAGGTGGTGCAGCCACAAGAAGCCTCAAAGGAAAAAATTTTTGAATTTGGATGGAATCCCGAAGATTCTGTGATAGTTGCAGAAATTTGGGAGGAATTGGGTGATACGTTGCATGAAAAGGAAGTGGGGTCCCAGCATTTGGGAAATGAGGCTGGTTGGACCAAAGTCAGCGGTAAAAGGAGAGAAAAATTGAGCCAATCAAACAAAGCCCAACAAACCTCTAAAGAAAAAGTGCCGGTACACTCAAATCAGAAATTGTACCAGAACCGTGAATTTGGGCTACGTATGAGAGGAGCCAAATCAGGGGTGAAGACCGGGTTGGTTGGCGGATCTCAAGCATGCTTGGCGTCTTCCAAACAGCAAAGTGTGAAGGGCAAAGCTGTCTCTGTTGTGGTGCCGACTTTTACTGCCATTTTAATAAACGGACACAAGAGGTTGTGCCCTTCTTCTTTGCAGAATTCGCCGTCGACTCCGAACTGCCTTGGCGATACCAGCAAGCAGCAAATCAGCAAATTGGAAGGGTTGTCAGTGGAGGGACACAGACAAACTGGGCAACAACTGGGTAAGGACAAGCAAGTCTCAGGGGGATATGATGGTGGATCTTCATCATCTCGTTAGGGACTTCGGTTGATGTTGGTCCTTTTTACAGTACAATTGTTTTATGGATTATTTAGATTTAAGCTTTCTATTTTGGAATATTAGAGGAGCCTCTAATAAATTGGCCCGAGTTTATAGTAAAGAGTTAGTGAATAAATTTTACCCTACTTTTTTCATTCTGTTTGAAACCCATATTCATTTCGAGAGGATAAAATCTTTTTAGAATAATCTAGGTTACCAGGGTGTTGGTATTGTTGAAACTAATGGTCATAGTGGGGGTATCTAGGTTCTATGTTCTAATTCAAATATTTCTGTGAGAGTATTGGATGTAGTTGATCAATGTATTAGTTTTGAAATCACTATGGGTAATACTTCTAGTTACTGTAGTGCAGTGTATGCTAATCCGCATATACATCAGCGTAAAGAATTGTGGGGTGACTTGACAATGATTGCTAATATGATCCACGGACCTTGGATTGTGTTAGGGGACTTTAATGATGTGCTGTTGCAGAGTGAAGTTAGAGGGGGCAGTTTAGACTTGCCAGAGCAGAACAATTTGCAAAAACATTGGAGGATTGTGGGCTATTTGATATGGGGGCTATTGGGAGAAGATTCACTTGGTACAGGAAGGTGAAAGGTGGGGTGCAGGTGGCTAAGAAGCTTGATAGAGCAGTCATCAACCAGGACTAGCGACTGATGTTTCCGGAGGCTTATACTGAGGTGCTGGCGCGCCTTCACTCTGATCATTGCCCGTTGTTCACTAGGTGCAAGATGGCAGAGAGGGCTACCAAGGGCCATCGTCCATTCAGATTCCAGGCTGCATGGATGACTCATCCTCTTTTTAGAAATGTTGTTCATACAGCTTGGAATAAAGGAGCTCCTGATGTGGTCAAATGTTTGTTGGAGGTTCAAAAAGATGCAACTAGCTTCAATAAAAAGGTTTTTGGCAATATTTTTGTTAAGAAAAGGGAGCTGGAGAGGCTTTTGAATGATGTTCAGATTGCTCTGGAGAGTCAAGAGGATCAACAACTTAGGATCAAAGAGCAAGTTTTGCATCAGGAACTGAATGCTGTCCTTCTTCAAGAAGAGCTGTTGTGGTATCAAAAACCTAGAGAACAATGGGTGAGATGTGGAGACAGAAATACAAAAATTTTTCATCTGCAGATGGTTATTAGGCGAAAGGGGAACAAAATTCATGGGTTGTTTTTGGAGGATGGGTCTTGGGCCACGGAGACTTCGACTCTAGAAATGGCGGCAAATTTTTCTTTCAAAAACTCTTTTCTACAAGGGAGGATATCGACCTAGACGCCATGGGGCATTTTCCTTGCCCATCTCTTAGTACTGAGGCTTGTCAAAAGTTAGTGGAACCAGTGACGTCTGAAGAGGTTAAAAGAGCTGTGATGACCATGAGTTCGTTTAAAGCCCCAGGGCCAGATGGATTTCAAGATATTTTCTACAAAGAGTTCTGGGACTCTCTTAGCAATGATGTGTATGGACTGGTCAAGCGAGCCTTTGAGGGTGAGTCAATGAATGCGGATATTTTTGATACTCTCGTTGTTCTAATTCCTAAAGTGGAAGTTCCCTCTTCCTTACGGGAGTTTCGACTTATTAGCTTATGTAATGTAATTTATAAAATTGTCACAAAAGTTCTAGTTAACAGGTTCAGACCTTTCCTGTCGGAGATCATTGGTCCTTTGCAAGGAGGGTTCATTCCAGGAAGAGGAACCACAGAGAATATTATCATTGCTCAGGAGATTATGCACTTCATGAGGAGCACTAAGTCTCGAAAAGGGACCATGGTGTTTAAGATTGATTTAGAAAATGCTTATGGAAGCTACTTTGGTCCGGTTTGGATTTCCAAAGGCTACCATTAATCTTATATTAAATTGTGTGACTTCCTCTTCGTTGTCAGTTTTATGGAATGGGAACAGGCTCCAAAATTTCAATCCAAAGAGAGGGTTGAGGCAAGGAGATCCCATGTCTCCTTATCTATTTGTACTCTGTATGAAAATGCTTGCCTCCTTTATCTCTCATAGAGTTTCCCAAGGTTTGTGGAACCCGGTAGCAGTTTCTAGGAACGGACCACGACTCTCTCATTTGATATTTGCAGATGATCTTTTGCTTTTCTGTAAGGCATCAAAAGCTCAAGTAATAGAGGTTATGCATTGCCTGGACTTGTTTTCTAGAGCGTCAGGTGTGAAGGTAAATCTTCATAAGTCAAAGGCCCAGTGTTCCAAGAGGGTGTCAGAGAGGAGAAAAGAGGTTCTCTCAGGGGTCTCTAACATCCGATTTTGCAATGATTTTGGTAAATATCTGGGAATTAACATCGGTCATGCCAGAGCTTCCAGGAAGACGGCTCAGGAGGTTATTGAAAAAATTTCGAGGAAGCTCTCCAGTTGGAAAGGATGCCTGCTGAATAAGACAGGGAGGCTTTGTCTTGTTAAATCGGTTATGGCCTCTATCCCAGTTTATGAAATGCAAATTTCTCTTCTCCCGAAGTATGCATGTAATAAAATTGATTCATTGATGAGACAGTTCTTGTGGAAAGGTCAAGCGACCTGTAAAGGGCTGCCTCTGGTCAGGTGGGAGGTCGCCATAACTCCTAAAAGGGTAGGAGGATTGGGTATTAGGGATATTACCTGTGCTAAGATGGCGCTTCTGGGAAAGTTGGTATGAGATTGTCTAAATAATAGTGAGAAGTTGTGGGTGTAGGTTCTGAAGCATAAATATCTCAGAAATCAATCTGGTATGAACGAAAACAATAGAAATTCTTCATCGGCTACCTGGAAGAACATTGTTAGTGCCTATGAGCATCTTAAGGAAGGGCTTCATTGGAATATTGGGGATGTCCATAAATCAGTTTGGTATGATGAGTGAACTCCTTTTGGTAAGCTTTACAACCTTGTTCCTTATGTACATATTTCTGAATCAGATTTCATAGTGGCTGACTTGTGGAAAGGGGTGTCTTGGGAGGTTGATAGTCTTACCACGCCTATTCCGCATGAGATTAAGCAGTTTATTTGTGGTCTGAGATATCCTAGTTCGACTGAGTTGGAGCCACAGTGGGAGTGGTGGCCTGCAGTAACAAAAAAGTATAGTACAAGGGAGAGTTATAGATGGTTATTAGAGAAAACATTAAATTGGAATGCCAATAGTAACTGGAACTGGTTGTGGAATACAAACATTCTAGAGAAGTTCAAATTTACTATGTGGCTTGGCTTACATGATGCTCTACCAACTGAGACATTTCGATTCAAGCAGCATTTAGCTTCTTCAGATATGTGTAAGAGATGTAACAAAGCGCAGGAGACTATGTAGCATTGCCTTAGAGACTGTGAACGATCAAAGGCAATTTGGCATATGTTGGATTCTAGTATCCTGGACTCGACAGCTGGTACTGCTCTTGAAGAGTGGATTCGAAAGGCCTTGGCTAATAATGAGGCGTCTTTTGGTACAGGGCTTTGGTGGGTATGGAGACATAAGTGCAATGACATATTCAATAATGACAACCCTTGGACAGACCACAAGGTTGTTGCCTTGGCCAGAATTACTGCCAAGGACTTATAAGTTTACAGGAATCGAAACAATGCCTTTAGGTCTCTCCGAAATTGCCTGTGTTGGGAACCACCGGTAGGCAACAGTTTTAAAGTTAATTGTGATGTAAGCTTGTATCAGGATTCAAATTTAGCGGGATTTGGGTGTATTATTAGAGATTCCAAGGGAGATTGGGTCTCGGGCTACTTTGGAAGCATTCTCCCCTGGTCTATCATCAGATGTGAATTATTTGCTACTTGGAGGGGGCTGGTTTTAGATTGCGGTTTGAGGGATATTATATGTGAAACGGATTGCCTTGACATTCTGCCCATCATGCATTAGCTTACAAGTGGGTATTCATCTGAAGTAATAGATTTGGTTCACAAGATTCAGGAGCTTTTATCTCGTCCTTGGCTTGTTCACATTGAGTGGGTGTCCCAAGAAGCAAATAGAACTGTGGATTGGATGGCTAGATATGGTGTCAAGAGTAACTCTAATCATGTTATTTGATCTGAGTCTTGTGCTGATCTCCAGCAAATTATTCGCTCGGATATAGCTAGGATAGTCTTTGCTTTGTTTCTTTCCATGTTTAGACAAAAAAAAAATATGAGGATCAATTCTAGAATTTTGTTGACATTGCTTAATTCCAGGGACCAATTCTATTTGTTTAAGGTTATTATTTGCTTTAATATTTTCTATTTAGTACATATCCAATGACCTATGATCTCCTCCTTGTTCCACTGTTTTTGAATAGTAGTGCCGCAAATTTGATCAAATTTGAGGATGGCTCATAGGGTGCATAAGATATCATCATAATTAGATTAAGCTATAAATATTTTTGTATTTTGTAATAACTATGGTGATAGAAAAGTCTGGTGTTTAATATTTTTTTTTTCTTTTCTAACAATAAAATTTACTTTGGATCTGTATTTTATTTTTTCAGTGAATGACGTTTACAAGTTTCACTGCTTTATAGTAGGTACCAAATTTAACATAAAATTAAAATGACTCAAGACTCGATTTTAAGAGATGCCGATTGATGTTCCAGATAACGTCCTCATTATGTGTACTGCATGAGGGTCGAGCGGCATGTGATTATGCATGTGATTAAAGTGAAAGTGAATGAGAAATAGGACAGGAAATCTGCCTTCATTTCGCATGGGACACAAGTGAATTGTGATTCTTCATCCCAAAATCACTCTTTTATAAATTATGATCGTATGAGTAAGTGGTTGGAGAATAATATTTATGTGAGAGCTTGATATTTTAGAACATATATAAAAATAATTCAACTAGGTATCATTTAAAAATGGTATAATATTCAGCATTTTATTACAATAATTTAAAAAAATTAAAATAAACACATCTAAAAATTATGAATAGATTTATTATCTTTTTAAAATTAAATACACATTCAAAATACAATCTAAAAAAAACTAAAATTTAAAATTTAAATACATATCTAAAAATCAAATTATTCAAAATTCAAAATTTTAATTTTAAAATTATAAAATAAACCTTAAACCATCAAATTATTAACTAAACCCGTACAAAACACTCAAAGAAGCAGAGAAGTCACACTTGCCCCACATCGAAGGCGCACATGAAAAACTTATAGGCGCACATCGAGAAGTCATACCAAATTATTAACTAAATCTGTACAAAACACTCAAAGAATGAAGTCATCCTCGGCGCACATGAAAAATCTCAGAGGCACACATCGAGAAGTCATCCTCCGCCGTCGTTCATTAGCGCCACCTTCCTCTTCCGCGCTCATCCTCGATGCTGCCTTCCTCCTTCTCATTCACAACGCCACATTCCCCCTCGTTAACACTCATCTTCGTCGCCGCCTTCCTCCTCCTCGTCGCCGTTCGTCCGCATCAACGTCGCCACGCCGAAAACTTATCGGAGGTTTGGATGGGTCTCTGACACCATTACTTTTTTTTTTATTATTCTGTACAAGTTTTTTTTTTTTGAAATAAAAAATCGAATAAGATGGCCTGAAGAGATTTTCATATATATTGCAATGTTAAATTATTTTTGCATGTGCAATTTCTGTATTTTGAGAGTGTTTTAAAAATATTTTCTGTATAACTTTATAATTTTAGATGTGTTACAATTATTTTTTAATGTTTAAATTTAAATTTTAGATTTATGATTTTGGATGTGTTTTAAAAATATTTTATGTATAACTTCATAATTTTAGATGTGTTACAATTATTTTTTAATGTTTAAATTTAAATTTTAGACTTATGATTTTGGATGTATTTTAAAAATATTTTTTGTACAACTTAAAATTTTAGATGTGTTACAATTAAAAAAATTACAATTGAAACTATTTTAGTTTGTGTATATAATTATACTCGACCATTCATCAATAGAAAGTCATAAAACAGATCCTGCATTTTATCAAAGATACAATAAGTAAGGGATTAATTTTTTTCTAAATGCACTGACTTTGAATTCTTTTTTTTGTGCAGATACAAATTGAAATATTGTAGCAAAATAGAAGAAAGAAGAAAACTGTGTTACGGAGAGAGAAAATAATTATGAAGTGGGTAGAAAGTTAGAGAAATTTTAATTTTTAAAATTTAAATTAATTTTAATTATAAATGTGTATCTTACAAAATAAGAATATATTTTAATTAAAAAATAATTAAATAATATTAAAGACTGACCAAAGACTAAATTTTGTTGTACAAATAACATTTTCCATATAAAAAGAGAGTATGTAATGGTTGTCAATAGAAGTACTTTGATTCTAAAGGTTTTTTTTTTTTCAAAAACATTATGATTGGAAAAGAGTATGTAATGGTTGTCAAAAAAGTATTCGGAATTTAATTTTTATTTTATGCTAAAGGTTTTTTTTGTAGAAGTTAATTTTTATTTTATGCTAAAGGTTTTTTTTTAATATATGAACAGAAAGGATTTATTTGTTGTTATTAGGGAGAAAAAATCAATTTTTATAAG
>NC_029786.2:7838203-7853842 GCF_000816755.2 Arachis ipaensis
TCATTTTAATAGTTTATTCTAAATAGCTATAAAATTTGACCTAATTAATAAATTTTAAAAGTTATAAAAATTTATTGTTAATATTTTTTGTGAATTTTTTTTTTGTCAACAACATAAATTTTTGGGTACCATTTTATTAGTTTATTTTATTAGTTTATTTTAGATAGTTTAAAGTAGAAATCAAATTACACAGTCAGCAGTGTCAATTGTCATTACAACATCACAGGTACATCATACACTAATTACAGTAATATGCTACAAATTCATGAATTTTATTTTTTCAATAGATAAAAGCTTCCTCTCAAAATCCTCCATTTTTTTTAATTATTGCCTTCGAAAAAGCTGTTCTTCAACTTCTATTCCCTCACCATCATCTATAGCACCAAATGCTTCACACTCTATGGCCCTGATTTTTTCAGGTGTTCATCAAGTTAGACAGAGAACCTCCAGTGACGTTCTTTAATGACACATTACAGTCTCATCCAACTATTGCCAAAATAGTAAATTACCTTAAAAAATGGACACCCAAGAAATATTTGGTTAGGGTTAGTAGTTGTTCTTGATTTGTACAGAATGACATATACGCCGCAGAAGCACTTTGGTGCAACCCCATCTCGCTCGAATCCTCCTAGCACGACGAATGAAGACCTCACTACTCCAGGTATTGTGCATGAATGAAGAACCCCTTCACTCATCACGGACGATCGCACCATTAATGGCCATGGCTTCGTAGATGCATTTCGATCAAATAGGACTCATTTCAAGTAATGGCGTCATTTTGGAGCATAAAGATGAATTTGTCCATTAATAATTTGTTTCCATCCACATCATCAGATAAAACGGACAGCTCAGTTTCCACCCCCTCCAGGTCAGTATTCTCCGTTGCCGTTTTGAGCCCCAACTCGATGGAGGGGTATAATTATTATCACGCGTTTTATAAGGTGAGGAATTTAAATGTATTTTTCAATTTTGAGGAACAAAAATGTCTGCATTTAAAAAGGTCAGGGACCTATTTGTTTTTTACTCTTTTAAGAAATATCATTACTCATCTCAAATAATAAATTATAAAATAACCCAACTATAATTAACATAATGATCAATTAAAATATGACCCATCATAAAAAGTAACTTCCATGTTATTTTAGAAGGAGTTTGATAGAATAAGCCTTATATTAATTATAGAATTATATACTTTGATTACTTTGATTCTTCCAGTACCTATGTATATTCTATATATTGTGTCTTTCAACTCATTCAATAATACACTCTTTGGATTAATACACTCTTTAGATTACTCTCTTGTTTTTAACCGCTCAAATGACATAATATCTCTAAAAGTAAATCTGAGTTTCATTCCTAATTTTAGAAAAAAAAAAAAATATCTCCATGAGCAACGATAATCTGAACCTGGAAAGGGTACTGGCAATCCCTGTGAAAAAGAGTGATCCGGTGGATCTGTGCAGGCCGTTACGCAAGTTCGTAGCCATAAAATATTGAGAGAGCGATGCACAGAAAGTGGAAAGCATTCTCGAAACCCTAAACAAATGCCGCAGGGACATGGAGCGAGGGGACCTCTCCCTTCCCATGCAACGTGACTGCCTCATCCACTACTTCAAATGTCTCTGCATGGTTGAGCCACTCTTCACCGCTATCTCCTCCGACGCCGACGTCGACTCCGACTCCGACCCGATCATCTTTGTCTGGTACGACGCCTTCAACCCTGAGCATGAGAATGGGGTCTCCTCGCAGCGCAACAGCATCCAATTGGAGAAGGCTGCTGTTCTCTTCAACCTTGGCGCCATATACAGCCAGATTGGGGCCTCTTGCGACCGCACCACCGCCCTTGGCCGTCACCTTGCAATGGAAATGCCGCCGCCAAATTCTTCTTCAAACTCTGGAAGGATTTTGCCAAGGACGTCTCCGCCACTATTGACGTGACTCTCCTCTTCGCCGAGAGTCTGCACCGCCTCTTCTCCGCTCAGGCTTCGGAGCTCAAATTGCAGCAACAATTCCACCACAACAACACAATGACGACGCCAGTTCCGCTCTCCAACAACATCAATGTGCCGTCGTTTCGTTTGAATCGGTCAGTTTTCTCTTGCTTGATTTTACATTTATTTTTTCATTTTAGATTTTTAATAGCATGATGATGATGATAATGTAGGTTTCTAAGCTTTATCGGATGGCATGTGATCTGATACTACGTGATTCGGCTGCAACCGCACATGTCATCTCATTTGACGAAACCTGGATAACTCATCTTTCCCGGAAGGTGAAATTCTTTGAGGTGGAGGCTTGTCAGAGGCGATCATCCATCCTACCGAAATCCGAGCGACCTACAACCCATTGGTCCAGTCTTGTCCTCTTGATCATGATGCAGAGTCTTGTCCTCTTTCGATGCAGATTCTGTCAATGAAAACATCTATAGAATGACTTGCAATTCCTTGGGCATGCTTATACCCAAGCAACATAGAATCCCATACCTTGACCTCCTCCTCTCTGAGTACAGCTCTTTTAAGATTATTGAGGATGGAAAGCTAGTGGCCAACCCGTGGAACATGCCTCCTCCTTATCCAACAAATTCGGCCATCCTCTCAGCTTCGTCTTTGTCAAATATGCTGTCAATCCCTTTGAAGAAGAGTGAGCCCTTGGACCTCTATGAGCCCCTTCACAGTTATGTTGCCCTTAAATACTCGGAAAGCGAGGCAAAGAGAGTACAAGACCTTTTCAAAATGCTACGTAAATTGCGCAATGAAATGCAGCGTGATGACCTCTCTCTACCCATTCGCCGTGACTGCTTAATCTACTATTTCAAATTCCTTTGCATGGTTGAGCCTTTGTTCCCCATGACTAACTCACCCAATCCACCTATCTTTGTTTGGTACAATGCCTTCAACCCACAAGACAACTCTTCTCAGCACAACATCCATTTGGAAAAAGCCTCTGTTCTCTTCAACTTGCGAGCAATCTGCACCCACATTACTGTCTCCTGCGATCTCACCACCGACCAAGGCCATCGCCTTGCAGTGAGGGCCTTAAATGATGCCTCATACTGGTTCTTCGTACTGTGGAAGTTTGAGGCAGAGAAGGCATCTGCCACCATTGACTTGTCAGTAAACTGGGTCGAGCTGCTTCACAAGATAATAACCGCTCAGATTGCCGACTTGAAAAGGAATTATCCTCATTCCTGTTCCTATTCCCATGGATTCTCATTACCTGCATATCCGGTATGTATCATCATCATCAAGCTTTTCAGTTGATTTTTTCTTAGTGCAATTGATTGATGTCAATCTTGATCTGTTGAATTGTTTGATTGGGATGATGTAGGTTAGTCGTTATCGGAAAGCTTATGATATGTCGACAATTGGGCCTTTAGCTGAGAATCTTGTTCAATCCTCAATACCTCAATTTCTTCAGTCGAAGCTCAAGGCCTTCCATGTTAAAACTCGTTCCATTGATGTCACTGAACAATTTCTTTCGGGGTATTGTGAGGCTCAATCCCTGCTTCAAGAGGCGTATCAAACATCATGCTTGGACCTTTTCTCCGAGGTTGGCTCTTTCAAGATTAAGGATGGAAATCTTGTGCCCAACCTTAGAGGCAGTAATGTTGCCATTGGGGGAGATGAGCTCGCCGGAGAGCGGAGACCACCACCGCAGTAACATTACCATAGAGAAAAAACTAAACAAGCCTTAGTAGTTTTTTATTTTCTTTTTTATGTTGGATGTTGGAATTTTATTCGTTGATGCTAGAACTCTGTTTGTGAATATATATTATCCTTGTAATTTTGTTTGTTGATGTGTGAATTTATTGGTTCTTATTCCTCACCAATTTTTATGCCTCTGATCTCGTAGCCGTTGTTAGTTTTGTTGCATATTGGTAGAGAGAACCTATCAAATTTTGTTACATATGGTGCTAAGGAGAGCGGTTTACTCTTTTCTTTAATCTTAGAGATACCACAGACCACAACTAGAGCGATCAATATGCATATTTTTTGCTAAATGTGAACGTTGTTGTTTTCTAAACAAAACAGTTGTGAACTTGCTGTCACACAGTGATAAGGTATGGTCTCTCACTCTTTCTCTAATTTATTTTCTATTTTTCCCCTTGAAAAATAGTAGATTAGGTATTTTTTTTACTGGAATGTGGAAGAAAGAAAATATATCTTTTTGTTGTTATGTTTTTCCATTTTAACAAATGTCCTTTTGTTCTTGTATTAATTATTCTTGTTTAAAGCTGCTTCTATTGTTATTCAAATCCTTCTGAATTTATTGTTTGTATTTACACAATTTTTTTGATATGCTGCTGCGATGAGTTCTGTTTTTTTTTTTTTCAGTAGACTCTAGTTATGTCTTCTCCTCTTTTACCTCTTTAGTTTTGTTTGAATATTTTGACAAATAGAACTGGAATATGTGTAATCTCAAATCCTGAATTTGATTGCTCCTGGCATAGAAGGACTCGTATATAGTTCTTTAAAATTGGACAATTTAATATCATTCTTAATCGGGTTTGCCTCTTTGTTAACTTTTTTTCCATCCAATTTTCCATTTCTGTTTTTGTTGACCCAATTTTGCAAAGCATCTGATCATGTGATTTTCTTACCAAACCTAGTTGAAGGTTTACTTCTCATTATGTATTCGATGTTTCAATTCTTTTGTTTATACTTTCTTATTTTATTCAGCTTTATTGTCTCATTTTTAGATTGGCTAATATACTCTTAACATATGATAGAGTACTAAGTTTTCATCTCTGTTGTCCGATGCAATGCTTGCACCACAAATTTTGTTAGCTTTTTTTTAATTTGTCTGTGGTGGCAGTTTCAGGATTCAACATTTTGATGTGCTGGTAACATACTTGCAAGAATGATTAACTTTCTAGTTCACTACTATTGTGATACAATTTTTTGCACCGGATGAATTTTTAATTTTTTTTTTTATAACAATAAAGTTGTTAATTATGACATTGATATATTGATGAGAAAAGAAGGGGGATACATGGCTAGTTATGACATTAATTATATGAGTTTTACATGTTTTATGTGGGATTAGACTTGCTTGGAGGAATTGCTCTGTAACATGACTCCACCTTCTTCTTAGAGGGGTTCTTGTTTCTCCTCAATCCCATTAAGGAATAAGACACTTGTGTGGATTGTTGAACTTCAACTTTGACCCTTTTAGATGTATTAGAAGAGCATGTTGATGGTGACAACAATAATAGAAGTACAAGAACAAAGAAGTTACCAGTGCTATGATGAACAAATGCTTCATGGTATTATAGTAGTGTTAGTCGAAAAATACTTTCGAAAGGATAAGCTAATTCGAAATGTTGGTGAGATGTTAGGAAAGGAGTAGAAATCGAAAAGACACACGTGCAAGCGTTAAGTGGAAATTATTTGGCGTGTACTCGATTTCGATACCTTAACAAATCGAGAAATAATTCGAATAGAGAATCGAATGGCATTTTCGAGTGGAGAATCGAGCGGTTACACAAAGAAAGAAGTTGAAGGCTTTTCTTTGAGTTGGGAATTTATTGGTAATGTTCATTAGCAAAAGAATGGGAAAGGAGGAATGCGCATACAAGGCAGCACCATGCAATTAGTGGTCGGTTATAGAAACAGGTTATAAATATTAGTAAGTTTTAGGAAATAGGGTTGAAATTTCTCTTCAAAAATACACTCAAGCACACTCACATTCCTAACGAATTTCTGAGTCTGCATTCGAGTTCAATTTCTGTATGGTTTCCTTCCATGCCTTTAATTTTCCATTTACAATTCTTGTAACCTTTATTTTTCTTGTCAGATTTATCTTCAAAGCATACTTTAATTTTATTGTCAGATTTACATTCAAAGTTTTTTTTATTTATTTGTCTGATTTACATTTCAGTATCTTTAAGTTTTCTGCCAAAAGTCCTTTGATCCTGTCGGAGGCATTTTAATTGCTTTCTTTATAATTCAGTGCAAATTATTTCGATTTCAGTCAGTCTCCTTTTCAAATCCTTTATTTTACACTTCTTTTATCCTTTGGCATTTTTCGAACTTATTTTCCTATTTTAATACTCAGGCTAATTCGAGAACCTTTGATGCACTTATAGAACTGGTACCTGCAAAAGAGGAGTACGTTTCGCTCCCAGACCATTAGAATCGAACCACCATCGATTTGCTAAAAATTGACAAAACAAATTGGCACGTCCGGTGGGATAGTTTTAAACTAAAGTGTGTCAAATAATTTTTTAGTGTCATTTGGTGTATGCAATTAAGAAGTGGAAGGATTGTTCACATGGCTGAAGAAGTGTCAAATGTGAATGGTGGTTCGTCCACTAATGACAGTATACCAATAACGGTGTAATTTTTGGACGTTACTTCACGTTCCGAATGGTTAGTTGTAAGTGAAAGTACAGTGGTTACTAGTGTACAAACAGAAAATATTGGACGTAATATTCATCTACGTGGTAACTTACCGCCAATCCAGTCTTCAGTAACCGGTGGTTGGCCCCGCCTTATAGCCTTCCTCCTGGTTATATTCCACCAGTGAGTGATTTTGTTCTTCCTGTTCGTTTCGGGGGTGTAAATGGAGTAAATAATTCTCAAAACCCACAACAGTTTTCGGAATTCTCTCGTGATTATAATGTGGGCTCTACATCGAATGCCTCTAATTCTATGGCGGTATTTTCGACAACATGTAGAGAAAAGTCATCATGATTTAGAAAAAAATAAAAATAAAACTAAGATTTTATATCACACAATGTTAAATACAAATTTAATAATAAAAATAGAGTGGTAAAATGGTAAAATAAAACTGGAAGGAATACATGCAATAGGTAGTTTAGATGGAACATTGTTTTAAAATGATGGTTGAGGGTCAATACTTTTAGCGAGGAATCATTATGTGAAAATGATGGTGGAAGGCCAGTGCTTCTAGCAGATGGAACCTTGCGGTGAAAATGGCGATGGAGGGCCAATATTTTCAGCAAAAACAAAAAATATTTTTCTAAGAGTCAAGAATAAAAGTAGATTTTTTATTTTAAAGTCATTTTTTTACGAAAATAATAAAATAACTTATCGAAGAGGAGAAGTCATATATTTGTACTTTTAAAAAAAATTGTGAATTAACTTTTCGAAAAATTAATTTTTTTTAAAATAATGTCTTTATAACTTTTCATAATTTAAAAGTAAATAAATAAATAAATAAATAAATAAATAAATAAATAGCTACTTCCCAAATGGGGCTGAGTCTAATTTAATTGCCAAAATGCCTTGGTCACATAGTATCACCGCACTACTACTGTCGTTTTGAGGTGTCTGTGCTAGTGTCGTTTCATAAATTCGTTGTCGTTTAAGTCTTAACTGAGATTTGAGATCTGTGTTCTTCTTCATCAGAGTCGCAGAAATCCTTCCAATGCCACTCTCAGATGCAACTTCTTCACTCCCAAACGAACCCTAACGCAAATGGTGGGACCGAAAAGACACTTCCTTCCACTGATCTTAATCTCCGTTACCGCCTTCATCTTCTACACATTCCACCAGTCTTCACTGCCACCACCTTCCGCCCCCGAACTCAACCCCAATTTCACCCTCCAAAACCCAATTCGGAAAAACCCTAACCCTAACTTCACCTTCATCATCAAAGTCCTCGCCTTTAATCGCCTCGACTCCCTCTCCCGCTGCCTCCGCTCACTCTCCTCCGCCGATTACCTCGGCGACCGCGTCCACCTCCACATCTACATTGACCATTTTGCCAATGGATCATCGGAGATTGATGAGAAGCTTAGAGAATCGCACCGGATTTTGGAGTTCGTCGATTCGTTCGATTGGAAATTTGGGGAAAAAGTTGTGCTTTACAGGACCCTGAATGCTGGCTTGCAGGCGCAGTGGCTGGAAGCGTGGTGGCCAAGCAACGATGACGAGTTTGCGTTCGTTGTGGAGGATGATTTGGAGGTTTCTTCACTCTATTACGAGTTCGTGAAAGGAGTGATCATGAATTTCTATTACAATGCCTCCAATTATAGCCCTTCCATCTATGGTGTATCGTTGCAAAGAGCAAGGTTTGTCCCAGGTACCATGTTTTTTCTGTTTATTTGTTTTTCTAACGATTAATTAATTTGATTGATTTTGCTCAAAATTGTGCAAACTTATTTTAAATGTTGTTTTGTGTGTGTGTTTTGACAAGTAGGTGAAGTTTTATGTATTGAAGGAATATGGTTTAATCATGTAGATACCATAGAAATGGCAAAGTTCTTCATCTATGCTTTATCTGATTTTCTAATTGTTTATTTGATTTTTGAAGTTGTCTTTTAATACTTTCCAATTCTGATGGTGATGCTTGAAAATTGAGAATGGAAGCTGCGAATGCATGCAATTTCACTAGTTGAGTAGTGGGATACTTCCGGCAGTAGGATTCCGTGCCGGCGGCAATCATGTTTAGTATAAGAATTTGATCTGTGAGAAACTGGTGTTTTGAGTTTTGATGGAATGGAGTTGAACCTTTTTCTTTGTGTGTGATGATTATTTGGAAAATGAAAATGGATGTTACAAAGTTGAGAACGGTGGAAGAACTTTGTTGAACACTTGGTGTAACTTTCTTCTTTTATCTGCTGCCTAAGTAATTATTCTCTGCTGCTTCATTATTTGTGTATGTTAATATGGGTACTGATGGTATTATTGGTTCGGGGCTGCAGGTAAACATGGAAACAAATTACAGTTAGATGACCAGACACGACTATTTTTATACCAACTGGTTGGGACTTGGGGTCAAATTCTCTTTCCAAAGCCTTGGAAAGAGTTCAGGTTGTGGTACGATGGAAACAAGGCAAAGGGAATTAGGCCCTTTCTTGAGGGAATGGTAATATTTCCTTTTTACTGTAAGAAAAAAATTTGTGTTCTTCACTCTTATCCAGTTCTCAGATTTGTTGATTTTAGCATATAATTTTTGTTGCAAAATTCTGTGTAGGTGACTACAGGATGGTATAAGAAGATGGGGGAGAAAATTTGGACACCTTGGTTCATTAAATTTATTCAATCCCGTGGTTACTTTAATATCTACCAGAACTTTCTGCATGAGAGAGCATTAAGTGTTTCCCACAGAGATGCAGGAGTAAACTATGGAAAAAGTGCTGGACCTGATTCTCAATTAATTGAGGAAAGATCACTGGACTTCAATCTTTTGGAAATGCAGCCTCTGAGCAGTTTAAAATGGTACGATTTTTGTTTCAAAGAAGTACTTCCCAGCAAGGTGGTGACAAACATGGAAGAACTTGGATCTATGCTTCACTCTCTACCGAAACAAGATAGTATCGTTGTAGTTAATATTGTTGGGGTATCAGATGCAGTAGCTAGAAACTTATTATGTCACTTTGAGAGGCTAGATATCAGGAATTATATATTTATGGGCCCTCCATCTGACTTCTTGTTTGATCTTGCAAGGAGGGGGCATCCTGTAGTTGATATGGACCAATTTCTAAGTAGCGTTGGAGTGTATAAATCGACTTCCAAAGGTCCAAATTCTGTTGCCATCAAGAGTATTTTGGCAAAGGCTTATGTAATTAGAAAGTGTATCCATAATAGGTATAACACATGGGTGATCAATGGAAACATGCTTCTCAATTCTAACCTCTTGTCCGAATCCAGTGATCTCAATAAGGACTTCTTTGTTGCAAACAACTTGGATTTCTTCTATGCTAAAAGCTCATCTTCGAGTGAGAAAGTTTGGAGTAATGACTTCGTGTCGAAGGTTGTAGCTATGGCAAACTCATTGGCAAGAAAAAATGATGGTATAAGGTTTGTATATGTGGTAAAAAAATTATTGGAAGAGAGTGGTGCTATGATTGGAAGAGTTGATGAGACTACCTTTGGAATGAAGATTTGTTCTGATGAAGTTGGCAAATCTTCTTTTGAGGATAAAAAGTTGGTACATTGGTCAACTGTGATGGAACTAGAATCCGTTCAAAAATGTCTTGAAGAGTTGAATTTATGGAGTATAGACAGTGATTTATCCTGCACAGCAGTGGTATGTCACAAGTCATAGCATTTTGTGGCAGATAGAAGTAGATTTACATTTACATTTTATCTTTTTCTATACTTTTTTAATGCCAGTTTGGCTTACACATTCTTTTGCTCATTTTGTATCATCACTTGTAACAAAATTAAGCTGTGAATGAGTTTAGATGTGTTGGAATTAATTTCCTGAGCTGCATTTTGTCATTTTGTGTAGTAGTAACCTCTCAATGAACAGAGTTCTTTGTATACAAGGTTTACCTTTCATCACAGTCATTCATGTTTCCTAGTTTCCTATGCTAATTTAGGATTTGGAGGATTCATGTGTGTTGTGTCGCTGTAAAACAAAGACTACCACGTAACTAAGCTCTGTATTTAAACAGGGATGAATATAATGAACTTGCCAATATGATGAATAATATTTGGTTTGCATTACCTAACAGAATTAGAGGTAAATATATGATTACGTTTATTCAAAATTAATTGTGTCCTCTAGAATTGATTTTGGAAAAAAGTAAAAACTTGTTAAATTTTTTTAATAAAAAATTATAATCAATTTTAACTAAACTAATTTCACAGAATTAATTCTACCTTTAAGTAATTTTACAAATCCAAAACTATTAAATTAGACACTTTGGTCCCTAATAAATTTTTATTCATTAGAAGTTTTTGAAAATTACTTTCATTCAACATATTAATCTCTTTGTCACTTTCAATTAATTTTTTTTTTGACTCAACAAACAAAGAAATAAAGAAAAAAAAAGACGATTATCCTAAATCAGCAAACATAAGATGCTGAAGTTCATCACAAGATTCCGACCAAGACCAAATAACATGAGTTGGATTGGTCTTGACTGCATATTTCGCCAGCCAATCCGCCACATCGTTAACATCACGGGTAATCCATTTAAAATTCACAACCCAAGGTCTTGACAGAAGCTCCAGTATCTTCTGAAGAATATCAACCACATCACAATTTAATCCATTTGCCGGATTGTTTAAAATGTGCAAAATGTCAAGACAATCTGTTTTGCACACAATATTTCTCAAGTCATAATCCCAAGATAAAATCAAACCCCTCCAAACAGCAAAAAGCTCACATCTGACGATAGGTCCTGGAGGATAGCTACTAGAACAAATAAATTTTAAACAAATTTTATTATAAGAAAATTACATCTCAAAAAAATTACTGTAAAATAAATTAATTCTCATTCGTAACAATTAGGGCTGGAAGTGAGTCAAATTGAGTTTAAAAAATAGACTTGATTGTTAATGAGTTGAGCCGTGAGACAAACTCAATTTTCGTGAGATGAGCTTGAGTTTGGTCTAACTCGACTCACTCTCACCTCTAATAACAATAAAAAATCAATTCATCCTACAAAGATAATTCTTAAAAATTGAAGAATAAAAATATATTAAAAACCAAATCCTACAAATTAAAATTACTTGAAAATCAATTTGAATATTTATTCTATTATCTTTCTTTCATTAATAATTTAATATGCAACGCAATTACATCATAATACACTTATTTTTACATATTTTTACATTAACATGAAAAATTATAGTAGTAGTTAAATTTCACTCAATTACCTTAAATGAGTAGAAAATTGACTGAAAACTATTATTTTACTGTTTTTTCTTAACAATGTTTTTTTGACCACATTTTCTTAGACCTATTATTTCATTTTCAAGTTTTTCTTTCTCTACCTCAAAATCTCGGATTCGAGTCTTATCAAGTATAATCTAATCGAAAAAAAATCTGATAAATATGTAAAAAGTGTGTAAGTATGTTGTGTGATATTTAAAATTAAAAATTGTCTAATTTATCTGATTAAAAAAATATATAAAATAAATAACAAAATTGACTAAAATAAAAATTAATTTTGAAAATTATTTATTAAATAATAAATTTTTAAATAAATTTTAAATTCGTAATAAATTAATTATTAATCCTTAATTGGTTGAGTTAGAAAATAGGGTGAAGTATGACACCACCATCATTCACACCACAGTGCCACAAATAAAAGAAAAGAAAACAAAAGAAAACTGTTGCAGAGTGGGTAATAGTGTACAGTGCTACTTCCTTCATTAATTCATCTTCTCACAAAAATAAAAAATACCAAACGACGTCGCATTGAGACACAGCTTGTTCCAATGGCGGACCCAAAGATTTCGGCGTACTACCAAACACGTATGGCGCACTTCGGTGCAGTCACCAACGACTGGCTCGCCCAGGCCCAGTCCGCCTCCGCCATCACCACCACCCCACCACCACCATCTCCGCCACCAACCGCCGCAACTCTCTCCGATCCCAGCCACCAGAAACCCTCGTTCTCGGTCATCGACGAATTCAACCGGTGGCGGAAACAGCCCGACCTGGCGGAGGCCGTCGCCGCAATCCGCGCCCTCGCCGCAGTCATAAGGTCCAGCATGGCCACCACCATGATGCAGCTCGAGATCGAGCTCAAATCTGCTTCCGATTCGCTCAAGGTTCGTAACGAATTTTCTGTTTAGTGGTGAAAAAAAAGGAGTTGTTTTGCTTTGAAGCTATTAAGTTCTGTTCTTTCAGCTCCTTTTTATTCCCTTTTTATTCTCTGCTTTTGGTAATGTTTTTCCATTCTTCTGAAGAAAAAAAAAATGTGGAATCCCAAAATAATGAATAAATTTTTAAGCTGTCTCAAGAAGTTTTGGATTGTAAAGTTATTTTGCAACTGAAACAAACAAACAATTATTTTTATTTTATTTTTTTTCAGCTTATTCAAAATTTCAAATGCACCCTTTAGCTATCTGCATAGTTATCACTTGTTTTGGTAGCTTGTACTTTAGTTTTGTTTTGTTTTTGTTGGAAAGTTTACTTATTCTATGCATGGTCAATTTAACATTACGGTTCTTGGGGTGCTCATGGTTTGTTGTTCATTTCTGAATGTGATTATGTTGAAAAACCTGAATTGAACTGGATTTGAAGTAAGTTTTAAGGAGTAAAAAAGAGGTAATGGGACTGGCTTTTTTCAAATTTTCGGAATTGTTGGTTTTGCTGGTTAATTGTTGACTAAAATCTTCAATGAGGTTTTGCAGTCATGGGATACAACCTCTATATCATTGACAGCAGCATGTGATCTGTTTATGCGGTATGTAACTAGGACTGCTGCTTTAGAATACGAAGACTTCAATTCGGCTAAATCTCGCTTGATTGAACGTGCCGATAAGTTTGGCGAAATCTCATACACGGTATGCTACTTAAATGACTGATGAGTTGGTTGTTCTCCAGTACAACATGATTTTATTTACATACTTGGTTGCCCATATTGGCTTTGTTTTGCAGGCTCGCAAAGTCATTGCAATGCTCAGTCAAGATTTTATATTCAATGGTTGTACAATTTTGGTTCATGGTTTTTCCAGAGTTGTCTTGGAAGTTCTGAAATTGGCAGCACAAAATAAAAAATTGTTTCGGGTTTTGTGCACAGGTTTGTGCCATCCTTCTCCTGTTAGATATTTATGCCTTGGATTAATCTCAAGTTTTTGGTCCTTATAACTTTGTTCATCACCTCAGTTTCTGGATTTATCTCATTCTAATCTCTTGGATGAAGTCCATATCGTTGTTGTATTCAATTTTAGTAAATCATGTCAAGACATCAAAATTTTGTTTTTTTTTTCTCGCGTAAATTTGCAGAGGGGAGACCAGACCGAACAGGGTTACGGTTGTCCAATGAATTAGCCAAGCTGGATGTTCCTGTGAAACTTGTAATAGACTCTGCGGTGGCATATACTATGGATGAGGTGGACATGGTATTTGTAGGGGCAGATGGAGTTGTCGAAAGTGGCGGTATAATCAACATGATGGGCACATACCAAATTGCAATGGTCGCAAAGAGCATGAGCAAGCCAGTTTATGTGGCAGCTGAAAGCTACAAGGTACACTTGCTCCATACAAAAGTTATTATAGTATTTCAGTTGTTAGTTTAGATGTTAGGATTCTTGCAACCTTTTTGTGCATATCTAACATCAATAAGAAAATTCTACCTTTGTTCTTTAATGCAAATTTCTACATAGCCAGGAGGATTGTGTTTGATTTTCTACAATAAGGTAGAACATAGTTGAATCTTTAGGGCATTGATCAGATACAAATGTTGATGCCACATTTCTTGTAGGTAGAACACCATATGACTTGAGTACAGTGTCAAATGAGCAAACATTGCCGTGAGAAAAACAATCATTAAGGCTGCGTTTCGCAACTAAGTCAGAGTAATACGTGTGATTACACGCCTTATTTAGGCCTATGAGAGTAACTGATATCTAACTACTTAACTAACTCACTGATTTCCCTAATACTCTGCAGTTTGCTCGCCTTTACCCGTTGGATCAAAAGGATTTGGCACCTGCATTGCGCCCAGTTGACTTCGGTGTACCAATTCCATCAAAGGTAGAGGTTGAATGTTCTGCCAGGGATTACACTCCTCCTCAATATCTGACTCTGCTCTTCACAGATTTAGGTGTTCTTACTCCATCTGTTGTTAGTGATGAGCTTATCCAGCTATACTTATAGTCTCTCTCATCACCATCCATGTACAATTTTGTTCATGTTGGTCCCATTTCAAGAATCAAGATCATTTGTATCTGATCACGATAACAGTTTTGTAACAACTACTTGCATTGCCAACTTCAATATATAAATTGGGGATCATAGTGTTTCCATTGTGTTTTAGTAGATTTTGCATAGCCTCTGAAATTCTTTCTTTTGGGATAAACAATGATTGAACTATATATTTTTCTGTCATAGAAATTTTGATAATATCATAAAGTCACTTAAACTAAAAGCTTAAATTGATAGATAAAGATACATAAATAACTATATATCTTATAATTACCATGTATTTGGTGGTTAAAATTGAATTCATTTTGTTTTATATAGTTGTGTTATGGAGATTTTCTATTTTACTGATCCTCGTAGAACTTGCCAAGTGCCTAAGTTGTTGAAGACTTGAACATAGTATACAACCACTCGCTTGTGCTTTTTAAGAATTTATTCTTTCAAGCTAAAATGTAGTTAATGATATATATATCATTTGAATTTGAATACTTTTTAATAATAAATGACTATTTGTATCTATGAAAGATGAAAACGTTGATATATGTATTCATACTAAATTGAAACTAAACTTGTACCCACACAAGATGTCCTCCATGTGACAAAAGTACTCTACGTGGCACTCCAACCCTCCAAAGACATGGTACTTTTGGGCATCTTGCGTGGGTACAAGTTTAGTTTCGATCTAATATGGGTACATATGTCGGCGTTTTCATCTTTTATGGATATAAATGATCATTTATTCTACTTTTTAAATTTGTTGACAAACAATCATGTTAGATATACACTAAAATTAGTTATCAGTATATAATACATATTTTAATATAAAATATACATTAAAAATATGAATTAAATTACACATGTATTATACATAAAAATACATGATGACTAATTTAGTAGTTGATTTTTATGTGCACATAGTATTTTCGATAAATAAATAACTAAATTATTTATAAGATACATTCATAATTTTATATTTATATTTATATTAATTAAATTTAAATTTTGAAATAAATAATAATTTATAGTTGTTATTTTATTTTATTGTATGCGTATTAACTATTA
>NC_029786.2:7854559-7857363 GCF_000816755.2 Arachis ipaensis
GAATTCAAAGTTAGATACTATTTTTCTTTTGGGAAAAAAAAAAATCCCCTTTTATGAATACTAATATTATGTCTCTTTATTAACGTGAAATTTCAGGATATTTTAAAAAGCGTTACGTTGAATTGGATTAATCACCATGATGATATCATAAAACTAGTTTTAAAATTTCAATTGTGTTACTTTTACATAAAATGTGTTTTTTTTTTTCTTATATATAGGTAGCATGCTAGGCTTTTTGCCATCACCATCCATTCTTTTCTTTTCTCTTTATATTTACACAATGCGAAGAGAAAGCCATATATAATTCTACAGAATCTAAGAAGATATCATAATTCCATATAATTGGATTTCATGGCCTCTATATAAGTCTGTGGATCCCACAATTCTCCATTATTATGATCTTTTCTTCATATGTGCAATAAGAAACTAGTTTCATAGATATTGTTGTCATTTTGATCGTCCTTATTATTGTGAAAAGAAAATGTAACACAAATGTTGAGTCACATCATGCAAGAGACAAGGAAATAAATTAATAAAGAATGAAAAATGCTTATTCATTAGTGTAAAAATTAAAATTGAATGAGGGTAATTGGCTAAATTAGTAAATTCAAACGACAACAACACAAAGATCATCTTAAAGTTAATTTTTGTACACACTCCTTTTTATTAATAAACTCATTTATATTTTGGGAAACATTTCAAGTGCATCGGAGACGGAGACAGAGCCATTCATAATTTAGTCATCGAAAATATTCAATTTTATTTTTCTTTTGCTGGATTAACATATATATGCACGTTCCTGTTACATTATGATATTGAGTAAAGGAATATACATATAGGAAGTATTTCAAGTGCACCGGGAGTATCGGTGCACCAATTATTTTAACCGTTGATTTTAATTAATATATATTATATATATTTTTTATAATTCAGATTAATAGTTAAAATAACTGGGTGCACTTGAAATGTTTCCTATATTTTGTATAAGTAGAATTGTAGAATCTTATCTTATATTTTGGCATGCACCAGTATGTGTTTAGATCAATGAAAGAATTATTCCCTAATCTTATATATAATTCTCATTGTTTGATAGATTATATTCTTGGTTTAATTAACATATTGGGATGGATACCTATATTATGTCCATATATATAATTAAAAATATCATAAGAAATATATTACACATCAATTTGAGTGAGCAAGAAATAAAATACATATTAATTAATGATAAGTAGTTTCTAATTCTCAATCAATTTGAGCAAGGACTTGAAATGTTGCAACAACCTAAGGTTTACACATATAATATAACTTCTGATGAAATTTATTATAAGTATTTTTATTCCATCATATATATTGGTACATGTTATAGTAATTATCATTATGATGACTACAGNNNTATACAACTTTAGTAATATTTTGTTAAAATTAAAATAATATTTTAATATTTAAAAAAAAACTTCTTTATTTGAAAAATATAAAAATAAATATAACCTTAATCTTAGTAACACTTTTTAAGTATTCTAAAATTATAAAGCCAATATGATCAAAAATTGTTTGAGTGTTGATTTTGTTGTTGTGAAAGGAACTTGGCTCTGAGGTCAGCAGCATCAACTTGTTCATCAAAGTGATTCTCAGGAATCCAGTTTCCACTCTTTGGATCTCTCATCCAAAAAATTTCATCTTTATTTTTATTATCATTTTTGGCTGATGATGATTGTGACTCACTCACCATCCTTGTTGCTCCCATTTGAAGCTCCACATCTTTTGCTACAACTCCATAGTATCTCTTCCTCCTGCTACATTGATTATTTCTTTTCATCATTATAACAAGATTTTCAATTTTTTTTTTATATATAGAGACAAAAAAGAAAGGAAGAAGATTTGAACATGTGTATCATGAAACCATTTAATCCAAAAGACTTAACGTTTTGTGTGAACATTCGGTTAAGAATGTGACAAAAATAACATATAATTATAGATAGAAAAGATGTAATTAATCTAAACATTGTGAATACATAATATTTTTTTCATTCTCTCAGTATAAAATAACTTTACAAAGCCATTCAATCACGTAATTAATATTATTATATCAATAAAAATAATTATTTTTTTATTGACACAAAAATGGTCATCCTAAAAGATGGATATGATTACACGATTGTGTAACTCAGTGTATTAAAATTAAATTCTGGATATATATATATATATGGTAAAGTATATTTTTTGTCCCTGAAATTTGACAAAAATTTCAAAAATATCCCTAAGTTTTATTTTGTTTTAATTTTGTCCTAGAAGTTTTCGTACCCTTGACGGCTAATTTTTCAAAAAATTTAATACCAATTCAACAACAATTTCATAAGAACAACCCTCAACATAAGCAAATCAAGTATAATTTTCATGCATTATTATTAGATTGGTCTTAAATTTTTTGAAAATTTACCAGTCAAAGGTATATTTGATGCAAATCGAAAACTTTTGAGACAAAATTGAAACAAAATAAAACTTAGGAGTATTTTTAAAACTTTTGCCAAACTTTAGGGACAAAAAGTATACTTTACCCTATATATATATATATAAAGTCATGCAAAGGAAATTAAAATGAATATAATAATATAGAAGAAGAAGGAAACCTGAGAAGGAGAAGAGGGTTGATAGGAAGCTTGGTGATGATGATGTTCATCTTGATGAAGATTGCATAAACTGATACAAAGAATGAACTCTAACTCTCAAATGTATATGGATGAAGATTTCTTTTGGAAGAAGGGATCTTATATAAAGCGAAGAAAAAGCGTACGTCACTTTAT
>NC_029786.2:7857548-7866908 GCF_000816755.2 Arachis ipaensis
CGTAAGAATAATTTTTCCGGGTATAATATTTTCAGCAATATATAATTCTAAGAAATACATATTCAAACTCTTGAAACAAACTAAATCCCACGTTATATAAGAATAATTTAATTCAGACATACACTTTTCCGAGAATATATAATGTAAATTAAATTACCACTTGAAAAGTAACATAAATTATTATTTTTAAATTTTGAATTATTGATGGTATGATTACTCACCTAAATATAAGATACTATTGTGGGCATAGTAGCTAGAATTTCGATTTAACTCTTAAAATCTTTCGATATTACGATTTTAAATGAGTTTATCGATTTTACGAAATTTGTACTAAGTCTGACGATTTTACGATTTAAATCTTGTTAAGATTTTACGTTTTACGTTTTTTATTTACTTTTTCGATTTCACGTAAAATCTCGATTTTCTCTACCTTGATTGTGGGTCCAAATAGTTGATACTTAAATTCTGGTGAAAAATTTTCCGGATTCAGTATAGAGAGAATAATGTGTAGTGATCGATAAAAGGAATATATTGACCAAAGTCCAAAAGGTTGTATATAAGGAAGTTATTTACGAAACAAACATGAAGTTCTAGCTACCACACCCATGCAAAATAGTAATACACCAACTTAGTTTGGAAAGCAAGAAATGAAATGTTAAGATTTATGATTTAAAATTTAAAATTTAAACTTTTTAGAATTAAAAGAATGGTTAAACTCATAATAATATTACAGCCAAAACTAAATTAAACAACTGGCCTGGCGGAATATAATAATCAGGTCATGTGGCATCATTCATGTTGATATATACATTTACTGAAAAAAAATTAAGTTCCTTTAAAAGAAGAAGAAATGCTATAAACTATTTAATGTTCAATTTAAATTTGAAGGTTCTTGGTGTCTCCTACTTTAACTATACATTTTTCAATAAAATTCCATAGACTATAGTTCAGAAAGAGAGAGAAAATTACTCTAAAAGCACCCAATTAAGAGAAAAAAGTGTTGATTAGTATGTAAGTTGCAAGTTATACTAAGAATAGTGAATAATAACCACGGCATTTTTATTCTTCTAAGATAATGATGGTAATCATCTTCTATAGCAATAGGAGGTTTTGCTTTATTCTTTTGGTTCATGGACATTGATACCGTTTAAAAGTCGTTGTAAACTGAGTTATAGTCAATTTACAAGGCAACGTTGCCATCACTTGGAGCATGGAACTTCCAAGTGGGAATCTAAAAGGTGGTGATATTCATGCATTTTGTTACATGCAATATTATGCTTAGCTTATAAAGGTTGTGGTAAATAAATTTTTTTAATATGATCCTTTCAAGTAGTTATCTTTCGGAAAAAAAATGCATAGTCCTAAAACAATTACTTTTAGAATAATTCATAATTCATCTTACACCAAATACAAAGATTAATATTTCGTATGTTTTAACAAAAAAATAATTAAAAGATACCTAATTAAAATTCTTTTATCAAATATAAAAAAATTACAAAATTTTTATTTATAAAGAGCAAGTAATTAAGCTTATAATATATTTATTTGAATGTATATTAAGTAAAATTGAGAGATTTTTTTTTCCCTTTTTATTTCTATGCTTCTACCTAAAAATATTTTTCTTCAGGCATAAACCCCCCTGGACATTACAAGCATCGGCATTCTTTAGAAGGGCTACACAAATTTATTGCATGAAACATAAGGGGATAGAATTAGATTCTTTGAGAGACTTAATTTTAGTGTGCAATAGTGTCAATAAATTAGAAAATACTATTAAATTTTTTTTTTTTGTTGACAAATGTTTTTGCCATGTTTATAAGAACATATTCTTAATGGAAATGGCAAATCAAATTTATTCCCCAATTAAAGTATCTGTAGATAGGAGATATAGCTGCTTCATTAGGCCACAATCCCCACACTAAAAATGGACTTTAAAGCAGAGCCTAAATTGATTCTAAGCAAACATGAAAATGCTGTACAGCTAAAACGATTCTAATTTGGACTAATACAAATAATCACTCAATTAAAAAAAGATTTCCACCTTGATGTTATGATCATGCAGATAATCACGTGCAGATACCTTTGACTACTTGACAAATAGTCTTTGTCATTATTTTTTTCGTTTAAAATGTTTAGCTTGATGTCAACTAGTTTGAAGCTAAGGAATATATCTTTACTTAGTTTCATGAAACAAGTTTAGTCACAACTATCTAGTTGCAAGTTACCTGCATAACTAAAATGGAACATTATCTAATATAAATAGTAAGCTTTTAGAACATTAGAAATTTAGTCCTCAACACAAGCCTAGAAAGGACAATGGCCATTCATGTATATGCATGCATTTATTTGTATAAACAATGCATTTGTGCACACTGACCCTGGTTCCGCCACACCCCATAACAAGATCTGTCACAGAAAGTCAGAAACAACCCGCCCCGGTGCAGGGCGGGTACCTGCAGGTCCGGGTGGTATTGTCATTCCTATGTATGCATATAATTGCATATTTGTGCTTCTGTATAAAAGTGAAAAGACTTCTATTGAAAAAAAATAAAAATAAAAAAAATTCATATCATGATACTCAGTGAATATGACTATACAATTTCCTTTAAATACAAAATAGGACAGAGAATAAAGCAAACTTGGAAGTCACTGCTCATAATGGAGGGCTTGATGGGCCACCAAAGCGGTAGAAGTTCTAATTTGTTTGTGATTTGTCCCCCCCTTGGTCAACAACAAAGGTATAAGGGGGGTTAAGGAGATCCTACTCCTAATAAAACCTGTGTTGCTTAAACCTAATTGACTCTAATTCTCAAATTTTCTTCGCCTATACTTCACTAATCTAATCTAAAACATTATGGTTACAGACAAATTCCAACAAAAGGAACTAATTGCCAGCCATTCCGAGAAAGGGGAGAGGCCAAACCGTATCAAAGGGGTCGCGACGACATTGACCCTTGAGAATACCCATTAGCAACACTTTGTTTCTTCTTGAAATTTGTAACACTACAGTGAGGACATATATATTCTAGCCCATCTGTTTTTGCATAATCCTGCAAAGTTTGTCAGAAGAAAAACGAATCTTTAAATATAATTGAAGGAACAAATGAGAATGGTATTGCACAAAATAAAATCATGATTCTTCATATATGCAACAATATGGCAAGTGACGTTATTACCTTGAATGCCCCTAGCCCCTGTCTTCTGTCACATCCAAAGTGCGCCCACTCGCCACATATACCACAATTCACCCAATCCCCAGCTGCACTACTGTTAAACAGTTGACATATTGTAAGAAAGAATTTACCAAAAATAGATTCTTGTACTGTATGCACCAGAACAAGAAGGAAGGTTTCATATTAAATAATTATTAAAAATAAATAAATATTAAGCACAGACCTGTGACACAACAAGCAGCACTCCCCATCCACATCATCATGTGCTAATTCATATTCTAAAAGGTAGGTTTCATAATGTCTTTTAAGTGTATTTCCAACTCCCTGCAGAAGAAGACAAATTATGTTAAAAACCTTAATCATAGCATTTAATTTCTTGTGCCATACATAGGATTAGAAAAAAACAATGTGTTTCCAATATTTGAAATCTCAAAAACTTAATTGGAATTCCGGAGACTACATGACAAAATATGATAGATCATGCAAGGGTGAGATACAAACAGCCATCGAACATACAGTCATTCTATTGGTGGTTGTGTAATTGCGCATCTTTGAGAAGATTTGTCCTTTCCAGTTGATGCCATTGCCAACATGAAATCCTCCCCTGGTAACCACCTAAAATACCAACAAATCAAATAACAACATTTAAAATAAATAAAAAAAAGTTCATTCATTATCATTGTCATTTGCCAAGGAACAGAGTTTGACAAACTCACCTCTTTATACAAGTTGTAAAGATCAAGGCGTTTTCCATTGAGTATAGCATCAGGGAACTCGGCAAGGCCTCCTTGGGGAATCAATCGGTTATGTCCCCGAATAATTAAAAACTCCATGACATCTTTAAGAAATTCCTCCTAACAGAAATTAAAAATAATTAAATTGTTAAAGTTTTCAAAATTGCATCATGAAGATATTGGCTAACCAAATATGATTTAGTAACGTAAGTCAAGTAATGTGTTTTTAAACAATACTGAAAATCATAGTAAAGATAATGACCAAATAAAAACTCACCTCAGAGCAGGTCTGTACTGGGCCTCTGCCACAACCATGTTTCTTCAAAGGCAATGGGTTCAATGAAATAACCTGCTTAGACTGGGCGGCTCCTAAAAATGATTTTCTCTGTGATGCAGAAGTTGATCCAATGCTACTCCTCTTTGCAGGGACAACAATAGGCAAATGAGGCTCAACTGGGGCACCATCAAAACCATCTGTCTGAGAAGGTCCACTAAAAGGTGTCATTCTATGGCGACGAACATGAGGAATTGGCCTCATTGCTGATACTTTCAATCTCTGCCTGGCTGGAGTTAAGGGTGTGCTGATCCCATTTGCCATTTTCCCATCCCTTTCTTCTTCATCTACTTTTCGAACAGCACCATCCCCTGCAAAGGCGCCATCATGAAGGGCAAGACTTGCTCCTTGGGTTGGTTCATACCTCTTTCTAGTAGGAGGGGGTGGTTTCAACCAACCAGGAGGACTGCTGAAAATCGTATTGTTTGCATAGCTATCTTTATCACAGCCTTGATAGAAGAAAAGTAAGCGCTCAGCATCATCTTTCTCAAAAGATGCTACAGGCAACCCCTGAATACTAGCAATGCCAAGTGCAACTAAACTTCGATAAGAAATATCAGGTGCTAGCTGTCTCAAAATCTGAAGGGGAGCAACAAAAAATATGATCAGAAACCAGAAAAAGAAACATAAAGAAGAGCACATTTTAACTTCATCATAACTTCAATAACAAGAAACAACTAATATGCTTAAGTATACTCAATTCCAAAGATCACAGGATATAATTAGGCAATATGCTTTATATCAAGGTATTTTTAATGAGATTTTCCAAAACAAGAAAGAAAGACTTGAAACAACATAGATACCCTACATAAATGCAAGAGTTCAATTTTCAAGACTCCTTTCCCTGTATCAAACACATAGACATTGTTTCTTTCCCATTACAATATTTTTTAATCCTATTTCTTAAAATGGCAGCCACATAGAACTAAAACCATAAAGGGTCCCAACTATAAGACTATCAACTTGCAAGGGAAGACTCATTCATAAACTGCTTAAACAACACCAATAAAGATAACATTAGGATAAAGAACATTCAAAAGAATAAGAACCATAAAAACCTGCAAGGCCCATTGAGGAAGCTTCATGCAAACTTCAAATACAGGTGCTCCACAAGCAATTGAAGCAGATCTGCGAGGTTCGGAAGAACTCTGTTTGTTCCCGTCGTTGAGTTGTGCATGAACTATTTCACTCTTCTCAATTATTTCATTTTTTATATGACTCTCCAAGAGCTTGAAAAGTAATGCAGACAGAACAAAGAATAAGATAAAATTTTCAGTAGGAAAAAGTTACCTGCACAACTCATATCTTACAGAGTTCATAGAATAAATTGCTTGATTTTGTATCATACGTAAACCCAACAAGGAACATTCAGAGGATACCTGATCGTTGAAACACGTTTGTGCACTGCCTGATACCAGAAGAGAGATATGTGCTGAACTACAGGTAGATATATCACATCGCATGGTAACAACTCCACGAGAAAAAGCAGCTGCCTGAAGAGGTGGTGGGGGTGCACTGTACCAAAGCAGAAAGATATATGTTACATAGTGGCAATACCTCCATTATACAGTCCTAATGAAAAATAGACAAAGATATATAAATTGAAAAAATGAAAAAGAGAAAAGATATAAAAGTCATCAAAACAACTAGTCACAAGTTATATCAACATGCAGAACATACCTAAACTTGCCATGGAGCTTGCAACCACGGATCTGAAATTTTAAAATAAGTAAATTGAGAAAATTACCTCAGACATCACCTTGAAGAGGTGGAAAAAATTGTGACAAAACAATATAAAATAAGAAAACAAAAAAGCTCTTAAAACAACAACATAAATCATGGATGTGTTTAAGACACAAACACAGACACGTCCACCAATGAGGGTCTTGGTGAGGGGATGTGTTAAGATAAAATCATTCATGTAACTCTAACCAACAACGTATACTTTTAGGACAGATGGTTAATGATGGACTCCATGGAAAGACCATCAGGCTGAATGATAATGAAAAGGCAAGCATTCCACCATTTGGTAAACAGAAAAATCTTTTGCTTGAAAAAGGGGATATATATCTTTAAGATTTCGCAAAAAAGAGAGTTTGGTCCAACTAAGATTATTTTGATTAACTATAGTGATCATACTTCAATAGTTAAGAGAGCACTGAGTCCATCCTCCAAAGATCTCAGCAATGACTCGTCCTGAAAAGAAACAAGCCCATGTGTTAGCAAATCACATCTACTACGGGAAAGTACAATTATACATGCATCTGTGCGTGTGGCAAAGTGCACGCTTAAGTGTGGTTTAGCAGACAAAACAAGGAGTAGGATTTCACAGCTTACAACGCCAGAAGGTGCACCACAAATGAGAAATCTCAAGTTCACTTCATCATCATGTATCTTTATAGCAGGAAGATCGCCTGAGGAATTTTCATCATCGTCGTCATCTTCTTCGGCCACCTCAGGAGGGTCAATGTTAATTTTGAGACAGTCACCCATAAGGTGTGGCCCCATCTCACTATCAGCATCATTGCTGTCGGTAGGAAGTACATGGTTGTTTTGAACACAGTAAAACTCAAAAGAGGCACGTGCAAGATGGAAAGCATCCCATGTATGTGTAGATGAACTGCAAAAGAAATGTTAAAATAGCATTGAATATTTGGTTACTCTCAAAATTGTTAAACCAGGGAAAAAAAGCATACTTCTAGTTTATTACTATTTTTAGACATAATATGCCATTTTGTACTAGTGGCAAACAGATATACAATAACATACCTCTGGACCACTGAAAGAAATGCTTGACGAAAATGGCATGCAGCAAAATAAGAAAACGCATTCTTCCAGAATATCACATGCGGAATTCCCTGCAAATTCAAAACTAAAAAGAATCAGTTCCCCCATAAGTTCTTAGGGTGTAAGTGGTTTACCCATTTTCTACTTCATTTTCGATAAAATAGAAAATACACATAAAAATGTTTGGTTGCAAGTCGATAAAAATATTTTTATGAAAACATTTCATAAAAGAGCCATGTTTCAGAAAATGAGAAAATGTTATTTCCGCCTTTCCAGCACTTCTTAAAAGATATTTGGAATATATTTATGAAAACTTTTTTTCCTTTTTTGCGTTAACTTCACTCACTACTGGTTATTTCTGGTTTCGAGTCCTTGTCACTATGAAAAAGTAGTTATTCATAAAATTACTAATGAAATATATATTTAATAAGTATGTTTTGACAAAATATAATTACATTCAGTTTTTTACTTCTTAATTTTGTAATACACAAGCAAATAGGTAAATTGGCAGATGTATTAATTTTTAATTAAAATGCTTAAGTAGTTGAAAATGAAATTTAGTTTTACAGATCAAACATTTTTTTTATTCCACAATTTGAAACCAGAAATGTCTTTTAAGGCCAAATGCATTTCCTAAATTCGAAAGTAAAATTAAAAATGATTTAAAAAAAATTTACAATCCAATCAACCCCTTAAGAAATAAGAAATTTTAAGTATAACACCACCCATCATTTTATCAGTACTCAATAAAAGCAGTACATTGACAATTAACACCAATTTTTCTCATGCAACCTTAGACAGAATTACCTTAACATGAAGAGCCTCTGCAAAATCTTCTCCATTTGGTATTTCTAAATAAACCTGTAGAAGTTGTTCAAATTATATCCAATAGAATACATACTACCAATAAAGCCAACCAAGGAGCAGAGGTTGGAGAGAAATATCACAAATCACAATCAAATAAGCCAAATAGTTCGTATATGATCAGACAATATTATGTAATCTTAAATATTGATTCCAACTGGCATAGACCTTGAAAGTGTGAGAAACACAAGTAAATTTTACGAGCTGTTTCCAAGTAGCACAAACTCTTCATACTCTGTTATTCCTAAATCTAAATACTCTAGTAATTCAACATTTAAAACTTTATCCAATTAACCAGCCGTAAACATAGCATTGGCAAGTTCAATATTAGTGTGATTACAAATTTCTATGCAACACCACTGATCTAACATTTTTCTTAGCATGAAACTCTGTGTTCCTAATTCCTATATATGGGAAGTGGCAGTTCTACTTATACACACACTTGCTTTCTACAACCATATTATGTGTATCCTACAGCCCTTATAACAAGAATCACATAAAAAAGAAAATAAATAAATAAATAGATTATGGGGCAGCTAATTTATGAAAATACATACAGCAGTTGGCAATGTGGAACCAAAGAGCTCTGTTATATCGTCAGGATTAGACAATTTCACACCCTGCCAAACCAGCAAACCAACTTCACCATTGGCTAGCTGCTCCCCTTGTAAGTAAACAAAATTTGGCTGATATGTATCCAGAACTTTCCGAAACTGCTCCTTATCAGGATTGCTCAGGACTTGAACCTACACCAACAACAATCTACTCAGGAATATCTCTATACTTAAAAAAAGAAAAAACACCACCTAAGACCACTACACAAAACACATTTTTCCTAAATTCCAAAGTCTATACCCCCTTCTCCCACCAAAACAAATAGCTGCAAATCCACATTACAACAACACTAAGCCGTTTTCCCAGTAAGTTTGGTTTACTAAATACTATTGCATCACATGAAAAACCATGTCTACATGCAAAATATCAAAATCTAGCCACTAAAACCAGCATTGTAATGTTAAGTCAGCTAAATGAACTAAATGGCATCGGCGCCATTTTGACTCTCCTAAACCACATCACAACTCATCAAAATCTAAGCTATTGAAAGCTGCATTACAATACTATAAAGTCTCTATCTTTATACCTCAAGACGCCCTGAAGAAACCAGCTGAGGGAATGGATAATTGAGCTGATCCTGTGGTGGTGGCAGCTTCTGCTCAGAGCCACCGGTGACAGCAAGCAGAGTACAACTCTGTTTTTGAGTTCCTTGTGGATGAAACTGAAACATCTTTTCAACAACAACCACCACCACCACCACCACACAGACGCACTAAAGAATCAAACTTCGACCAACAATAGCCTCTGCAACAAAAATAAACATAAATAAATAAATAAATAAAGTACAGAAAAAAGAAAAAGAAAAAGAAAAAACGGAGTAATTGAGAGATAGATAGTTCGAAACCCTAAAAAA
>NC_029786.2:7867074-7868802 GCF_000816755.2 Arachis ipaensis
CGGTGCATGGCTGGGATGCGGTGAGTTGGCGATAGAGGGAGGAGAGGTGGCTGCAATGGTGTTGATTTGTAAACTAATTGAGAGTTCTCAAAACCCTAAAACGATGAATTTGGGATTGGATTTGAGAATCAAACAACAACAACGAGATGAAGAACAAGATGATGATTGAGGAAGCATGTGGATTCACATTTGCTCTTGTTCTTCTAAAACCGAAAACGACATCGTTTTGCATCCTTTTACCTTTAAAAAAAATCTTTTTGAAACCTGCTGTAGATTATAGAAAATAAATCAAAGATTTTATCCAAGTCTACATGTTTCATATTCTTGAATTAGAGTGTGATTGCTCATCTTTCAACAAATAATAAGTGGATTACTAATAATAAATCAAACAACATGAAGAACAAGATGATGATTGAGGAAGCATGTGGATTCACATTTGCTCTTGTTCTTCTAAAACCGAAAACGACATCGTTTTGCATCCTTTTACCTTTAAAAAAAATCTTTTTGAAACCTGCTGTAGATTCTGTAGATTCTATATTCATAATATCAAGTTAGGGTTTAGGATCAAAGTCTATTATTTATTTTTAGTTATGTAATTCGTGATTATGGATATAAATCACAGATCACAGAACAGTTAAAACTTAAAAGTACACTTTTAAATGCCTGACCAATGACCATACATGTACTTGAAATTTTGAGAAAAGATAACGATGCACAGATGAAATGCATATACATTAATGTTTGTGTCAATATACTGAAAAGACTTGGATCAATATTTTTGTTGAAATGGGTCCACTGTATGATTTCTTTAGAAGTTTTTGTCTCTTTGTCCAACTCATGTCCCTCTCGGCCCAATGAGGCCCAAAACACCCAATGTTTCAAGTTCTTCTATCTTGTGTTTAATATTGTAAAGGAAGAGTTTCAGGTGTATTGAAAACACCGGTGTTCCAATTGTTTTAACCGTTGATCTGAATTATAAAATATATATAATATATATTAATTGAAATCAACGGTTAAAACAACTGGAATACCGATGTGCCAATGAGTAATAGCTCAAATGGCATAGTTTTCTCATACTCAATTAAGAGGTTGCGGGTTTGAGTCTCCTATCTTTGGTTAAAAAAAAAAAAAAAACTGGAATACCAATGTTTCCTGGTACACTTGAAATTTTTCCTATTGTAAAATGTGTGTCATGTTGTAGTAAAAAATTAAAAATAGATGAATCAAACCAGTGATTGAATAAGAATTTTTTTTTGTGTTGTGTGAATGAGTATGAATTGTGAATGTGTTGTGATATTGTAATATCTAAAATTGGAGATTGTCTAATTCATCTAATAAAAAATAAAAAAAAAAACAGTAAAAACATAGCTCACTTATGAGTACAATCATTTTATGCATTATTAAAAAAAATTAAAATTCTTAGTAACGATAACATTAATATATACTCTTAGTCTTAAAGCTTACATTAGCTAAATCCTTATATTTACTAATAAAAACCTTAAATTAAACGTACTCACACCTAAACCATAGGAATTGTGAAGAGTTGAAGAAACCAATAAAGGTAGCGTCGGTAAAGAATAGAGAAACACAGTTCAGTCACGTTTTATTATGGTTGATTTTCTTGGTCGGTTCCTATATTTCAATTCAACTTTTAATATATGTTTCCAACAATACAAAATGAAAAATATTGCTATATAATATACATAGAGTAGGTTATAGTAATCCGCT
>NC_029786.2:7868926-7871340 GCF_000816755.2 Arachis ipaensis
ATATTTTATCAATTTTTATATATACTATCATACTCATATGAATTTAGTATAATTTATATTTATATACAAATTGACCGAAAATATATATTCATAAATGACTATATCAAGTTAGGGTTTAGGATCAAAGTCTATTATTTATTTTTAGTTATGTAATTCGTGATTATGGATATAAATCACAGAACTACTTACAGTTAAAACTTAAAAGTACACTTTTAAATGCCTGACCAATGACCATACATGTACTTGAAATTTTGAGAAAAGATAACGATGCACAGATGAAATGCATATACATTAATGTTTGTGTCAATATACTGAAAAGACTTGGATCAATATTTTTGTTGAAATGGGTCCACTGTATGATTTCTTTAGAAGTTTTTGTCTCTTTGTCCAACTCATGTCCCTCTCGGCCCAATGAGGCCCAAAACACCCAATGTTTCAAGTTCTTCTATCTTGTGTTTAATATTGTAAAGGAAGAGTTTCAGGTGTATTGAAAACACCGGTGTTCCAATTGTTTTAACCGTTGATCTGAATTATAAAATATATATAATATATATTAATTGAAATCAACGGTTAAAACAACTGGAATACCGATGTGCCAATGAGTAATAGCTCAAATGGCATAGTTTTCTCATACTCAATTAAGAGGTTGCGGGTTTGAGTCTCCTATCTTTGGTTAAAAAAAAAAAAAAAACTGGAATACCAATGTTTCCTGGTACACTTGAAATTTTTCCTATTGTAAAATGTGTGTCATGTTGTAGTAAAAAATTAAAAATAGATGAATCAAACCAGTGATTGAATAAGAATTTTTTTTTGTGTTGTGTGAATGAGTATGAATTGTGAATGTGTTGTGATATTGTAATATCTAAAATTGGAGATTGTCTAATTCATCTAATAAAAAATAAAAAAAAAAACAGTAAAAACATAGCTCACTTATGAGTACAATCATTTTATGCATTATTAAAAAAAATTAAAATTCTTAGTAACGATAACATTAATATATACTCTTAGTCTTAAAGCTTACATTAGCTAAATCCTTATATTTACTAATAAAAACCTTAAATTAAACGTACTCACACCTAAACCATAGGAATTGTGAAGAGTTGAAGAAACCAATAAAGGTAGCGTCGGTAAAGAATAGAGAAACACAGTTCAGTCACGTTTTATTATGGTTGATTTTCTTGGTCGGTTCCTATATTTCAATTCAACTTTTAATATATGTTTCCAACAATACAAAATGAAAAATATTGCTATATAATATACATAGAGTAGGTTATAGTAATCCGCTCACCTTTAACATGTGTTTATGGTTTCAAAATCTTGTTTAGATAAGTTTTAAAAAATAAAGAGTTATAATTTATTTAAAATATTTTTTTCAATTAATCATGTTTAAGTATAATAATATAAAAATATTTTTTGTCTATTTATTATGTTAAATATAATGACAATAGATGAATTTAAAATAACTGGACTAACAATAATTGCTTAACTACTAATAATATTGTATTATACTTATACATATATACTATACTAAATTACTAATGGCATCAAGTATTTTTTTTTTCAACTTAATAACGAGAGAACAGTAAATTTAAAAAAAAAAATTATAAGACAAGATAAAATATTTTAAATGTTTGAGAATAATATGAAGAACCAACACCCTTCAAATTTTATACTCAATAATGTCTAGTCACTAGTGTGTGTGCTCTTCCTTGATATACTGTACGGAAGAGTTTTAAGTGTATTAAAAACATCGATATTTCAATTATTTTAACTGTTGATTTAAATTATAAAAAATATATATAATATATTAATTGAAATTAACTGTTAAAATAATTGAAATGCCGGTGTTCTCGGTACACTTAAAATTTTTTCTATACTAAATTATTATCTATATTATTCATAAGTTAAAAATTAAAATTGGTACACATCAGATTGTGCATAATAATAGGATTTTGCTGCCCATAATGTTTCATAATGAAAAGGCCATAAAGTGGCACAAACATCACATTCTGATGTTTCCAACTTTCCATTTTGCATTTTTCCAAAATGGATGCTAAGTTTCATTCCCACACTATCCAAGAGAGATTATTCTTGCCCTGATTATGAATATATATTTTTATTCTTAGAAATTAGAATTCTACAATATAGGGGGTGCCACTTGGATCCCATCTTTAGGGCATCTATTCACCTATACACATCAAAGTGCCTATAGTGTCACTTTTTCTTCTTGGAATGTTGTGATTAAGGAATAAAATAGATAGATATGTATGTTTATTTATTAAAAAAAAAAGATACATTTTTTTGTTTAAAATAATGTCCATTTTAAATATCAAAATGACATTATAAATTCTTTGCATAACATTCTTAATTTAATTTAATTGTGATCATTGAATATGAACTCATTACAGATATCT
>NC_029786.2:7871432-7876286 GCF_000816755.2 Arachis ipaensis
ATTTTAGACTGTTGTGGTATTTGTAAATAATAAAATTGAACCCTTTTTTTAATTATAGACGGCCTAGTAGCCGGAAGTTCTTTTCTTTAAACATACTATATTGGTTCATGATTATAATAGAATAAATTAGATGCACTTTATAGAACATCCAAAATCAACTTTGAGCTGTTGGTGTCACAATTCTTCATTACATACGTTTTCAAAAAATTTTGCTCTTTTAACTTAAGTTTTTAAAAAATTACGACAGAATTTTCCATAGAATTAGAAGACTTTAACTTGTGAGTCCTCATATACAATCCAAATTGTTTGAATGCTACATAATCATTAGGATGAAGACAATTTTAACAAAATCAATTTTAAACAGAAAAAAGTACATGAACTAAACCTAAAAATCTAAAATCACACCATAAATATTAGAGTAAAGTATCATTTATGTCCTCAATGTTTGGGGTAAGTCTCAAACTTGTCCCTAACATTTTAAACGTCCTATTTGTGTCACAAACGTTTCTAAATGGAGTCAATGTTGTCCTACCGTCAAAATGGTAAACATTTCGTTAACGGTGTTACCTACGTGGATGTTATGTGACACGGTGGCAGCGCATGTGTTGTTACCGTTATTCAATTTAAAAAAATAAATAAATAAATGTGAAGCAGAGGGTCCTCTTCGAAACCCTAATCCCCAAATCTTTGCTTCTCGTTGCTGCTGCGCTGCCTCTGAAGGGCGATTCCCTCTGTGTGAGAAGAGATGGAGCATGAAGCATGCCAATCTGAAGCGGCGCAAGGCAGCAAGCAAGCCACACGAAGTAGAAACCTAGCACGTTGAAGGAGGACAACCTGTTACTGTGGGGAACGACCTGTGCTCACAACGTCGTCGACGGCAGAAAATCTTGGGCGGAGGTTCTGGGGTTGCGTTAATTTCGGAGTGAGTTTTAGCCATGTCTTTATTTGTTGTTGAGTTATATGTTTTGACCATCTATGGGTGTGACTCGACTGTCTCATGTTTTGTCTAGGTTGGCGAAGAATGCGGCTACTTTGTATGGCATAACCAGAGGAAGATCCCTCACAAGTTTCTAGGTTAAGATTGAAGGTCAGAAATTTGAAGGGCAAATTGGATATGGTGGAGTTCAGGTTCATGGTTGCAGTGGGAGTTGCTTTAGTTGGATGGACACTTGCACTGATATTGGTGTTTGAAAAAACAACAGCAACCAAATTTGGGAGACTTTCACTAGAATGATGTTGCTGGTTATGATGAGTTATAGGAGAAAATTGTTAGATAGCTAGATTAAGTAAACCCTAAACCCACCAGTAACAGTTAATTAAGTAATTAAATCAGCATGATATCTGATAGGCATAATTAAATCAGTTAATGTAGTAATTCAGTAAGTCATTACAATTCAGACACTAACTCATACACTACAAACAGTACCTCCTACAATTCAAACACCAGCATAATCAGGGCAGCAAGACTAACACTAATACTAGGTTCAATGAAGTAGCTCCTTAAAACTAAGTTTAGAAATAAGTACCTTCTGTTGGTCAGACATGAAGGTGCAGCTCCTTATCTTGTCATAGCCAAAGTCATCACACAGATTGGTAAGGAACCTGGTCCATGTGTCCTTCGTCTCTGCTTCAACCACTACATAGGCTATTGGCAATATCTGGTCGTTCGGGTCCCAGCCAATAGCCGTGAGAAGCTGACCTCCATATGGTGTCTTGATGAAGCACCCGTCAAGGCAAATTATTGGACGGCAAACCATGAAACTCTTCTTGCATGCATCAAGGCACATATAGAGTCTCTGAAACTTTGGCCTTAAATCCACACCAGGTTTTGGTCTCTCAGAAGCAAACTCAGGTGGTCTCTCCACTTGCAACTTTACTGTAGAACCCGGGTTAGACCTCAGCAATTCATGACAGTAGTCATAGAGCCTCCGATACTGCTCTATATACGTCCCTTGTAACTCATCAAGAGCAAACTGTTTAACCCGGGCAGCTTTAGACTTAGTCAGCTCTACATTCCACTTGCTGTATGCTTTATTCATTAGTGTGGAGAGCTTTATCTTTGGATTCTCAGCAATTTTTTTAGAAAGACCTTGCTCAACCATTTTGCATGCATAATCCCAATTTTCAACTCCCTAGAACAGCTATGCTTGTTGTGGTAGCTAGTTAATTGCCATGTTTGCTCATTCTTCATCTTCCCACAGTATGCAAACCATTTGCAACCCTCCACGCAAATGACATTCACTCTCCGAAGGTCAACCTTATCAAACCTCAAACCCTTCCCAGTATGTACAGCATAGGCAGTAGCACAATCCTTAAACTCCTCTCTTGATACATAAAGAGTTCCAACCTCCCACTTGTACTCACTCATGTCCTTTAGCTGCTTGTGCAACGGATACTTCTTGGCAACATTATTATCATCATCATCACCAACAGTAGGCATATCAAGAAAATCTTCAGATTTATATCCTTCTTCCTCATCCCCTAAACATGCAGCAATCTTCTCCTTGCCTCTGTCATTGTCATTCCTACTCTCTTTTGCTGCATCTGTTTGGGTTTCAGTTGTGCCAACCTCGAATGTATCCCCTACCCTGATGTTGACATCAATTAACCCCTCAGCCTCTTCCTTCTTATCATAACTGTCACCAAACATAACCTCAGCAGCACTATCTTCTGAGTAATAACCATTTCTGGAATCAGAACTCCATGAATCACTACTATCATCTACACCACCCTTGGGAGTATAGTCCTCGTCCTCACTCCCATCACTACCCTCTTCTTCCTCATCTGATTCATCTTTTCCATTTTTCTCACCCACATTTTTTTCCTCCACATTTGGGCCAGAATTTGTCTCCACTTATATTGCTGAATGGGCCTCAAATGTTACCATTGGACCTGGCCCATTAGATCCACCAGCCTGCTCTTGCATGGTAATTTCAGTACTCCCTAACATGTGTACATTCTCAACCTCTTCATGGATATCACTAGTTTTATGAACAACATACAGCTCCACCATATCCTCCCTAACCCCAATATTAGCCATATCCATTGCATCTTTGTCGGTTCGCAGCATCGTTAAGCCTTCTTCTGTACTCTCTCCCAGTGATTTGTACCACATTGCTGCAATGTCTTTTTTTAAATACCCTTGTCTACTCAGTATGTCATAAACCTCAATCAGGCTCCACTCATCTTCATTACAGTAGTCTATCACAGTTGTCTCTCCACCCAAATACTTCAAAAGCCCTCCTTCAAGACCAAAGCTACCATGGTGGTAAACTTTCACACTAAAATAACTCATCCTAAACAGCAAACTCTGTTACATCATATCAGCATAGTGAAACTAGTAAGAGTGAGTAAATTCGTAACCACAGATTGAGTCACCAAAAACAAGTCAATTCATGCCCTAACTAACATTCGCAACGAACATTTTTTCTGGGAATACATAAAATCAAATAAACCCTAAAGTGTAAACAATATCCTATATGACCTTTGTTCTTCATCGAACTACTAAATAAAAACCCAAGAAACAAAATTTCTTTCTCGTACATACCTTGTCGAAGGAAACCTCTCTGTCGCCAGACTAAAGGTGTGATATTTCATGCAACACAAGCAACAGCAACCCGCTAACTACCTTGTAGCCCCTCCCTGCGATCACCCTCGAAGAAGTGTCAGAGGTGTGTGGTGAGGAGAACTGGACTGGACACCCTTGCGTATAGGTGCTATGTTTCTTCAACGTTTCGTATTTCCTTCAGTGAATGGTATAATGGGCGCGAAGAGGCAGACGTGTCTCTCTAAACCTTTGGGCTTACAACCTCAGCGTCCACGTAGGTAACGCCGTTAGCGAAATGTTTATCATTTTGACGGTAGGACAACATTGACTCCATTTAAAAATGTTTGGGACACAAATAGGACGTTTAACACGTTAGGGACATGTTTGAGACTTACCCCAAACGTTGGGGACATAAATGATACTTTACTCTTAATATTATTAGGAGAGAAAATCAAAAAATTATTTTAAACTTCTATAAACCCTAAATAATCAAATAGAGATGAATGATCCGCTTGTAACCTATAGATGGATGTAAGTCGACGACAATAAAAGAGGGCGAATACAATGAAACCAGTGGCGTAGTCAGATAGAGGTAGAAACATAACGAGAGACAAATCTACAGAAGTCGCGACACAAAGACAAATTTGCAAGAAACAAGGCCGATGGTAGAGACAAATCCACTATTATTATTGTGAGGGCAAGTTTTCCTACTAAAATTTGAAAATATCCTTAATATTACATAAAAATTATGCATAATTGTTCCTGTTATTTTAAATTTGATCCTATTGTTCTATCTCTCTCATTTTATTGTGTTATATATATATTGTATCTCTATTGTCAAAATTTTTTAAATTCATCATTGATAAAGGGAGATCATCAACAAGAGGTTGGCTTTGACCCGACGAGAGGTGATAGAGAGGAAAAGCGTCGACGAGAGGTGGATTAGTAGGGTGGGCAATAGAAATGTAGGGGTACGACGAAAAGGAAAAGTTTAAGGGGTGACATGCGAGAACAAAGAGAGCGGTTGTAAAGAAGACGAGGAATTTCAAATCCAATAAAAAATTTTAGAACAAATATATTGGTCTAGAACAAATTTTTATTTAGGGATAAGTACTTTTTTCGTCCCCAAGGTCTGGGGTCAAAATCAAAATCGTCCCCGAACTTTTTTTTTTATTAAAATCATCCTCAACGTTATAAAACGTTATAAAATCGTCCTTTTCTATTTTTTTTTTGTGCCAAATTACCCTTAACTATTAATAAAAATTAAAAATAATATTAAAAAAAATAAAACCCCACCCCCACCCACA
>NC_029786.2:7876308-7876576 GCF_000816755.2 Arachis ipaensis
CCCGCGTCCATCCCCCCGCCGCCCCGCGTCCAACCTGTCGCCGCCTCTGCTTTTCTGCTTTTGCTTTCTGCCTTCTGCTTCTTCTTCTTCTTTTTCTTCTTCTTCTGTGAACTGAATTTTTGATAAAATTTGTTGATGAAATTTGTTGTTGTTGAAATTTAAATTTCTGGATTTTTGATGAAATTTGTTGTTATTGATGAAATCTGTTGATGATGATGATGATGACCATGAAAAGAGGGGCATGAGGAAGGGGGTTGGGGGTTACGGT
>NC_029786.2:7876751-7877836 GCF_000816755.2 Arachis ipaensis
TGGTGGTGGTGGTTGTGGTGGTAATATTGGTGAGGAAGGTGAAGAGAAGAATGATGATGATGAGGGTATTTTGGTCCAAAAATTCGGAAAAGGATTATTTTAAAGCGTTTTTGAACGTTGAGGATGATTTTAATAAGAAAAAATGTCGGGAACGATTTTGATTTCGACCCCAGACCTTGTGAACGAAAAAAGTACTTATCCCTTTTTATTTACTATAAGTCCTTATTAACTACTCTGATCAATAAATTACTTCGTCTTTCAATTAAATTTCGAATATGCAAATTAAACAAATAAGTTCTTAATAAATTTTACTATAAGATAATTAAATCCTATAGAATATTACTATAAGACAAATTAATCTATTTCAAAATGACAAATGCACTAACCTAAAATTTTTTAAAAACTAATTCGAGAGTTTACTCTTAAACTAAGTTATTAACACGTAATAACATTAAAATGTATTTTAAGTATTAAAAGTAAAATTATACATATTATAAACAAAAGAAAAAGTCTAGGGGCCAGCAATTTTGTTAAATTCTGGCTAGCATGTAATCAGCAAAGAAAAGTGAGCCATTGGATGAAATCTTATACCAATCTCACACCATTAAAATCATTATTGATGACTACTTGATGGCTACAAATCACAAAAATTGCTGGCCCCGTAGCATTCCTCTAAACAAAAACTTAAAATTATACAAATTAAATTTTAAAATAATTCCAAAATTCTTGCCAACATCGCGAATTAAAAAAATATATATTTTACCCTGGCCTAAATTCTCACCTGCTTTGTTCGGATTCCAAAGAGTGGGAAGTTAAACTTTGAGGGGGAACACAACAAAACACCAGAAAGGGAATCTCTGCTTATAATTTTATTTATGTAATGTCCTGTTCCATACCACAAGTTACACATGTACTAATTGCAAATTACGCACAATAAAAATAAATCTGTCTACGACTCTACTCGTTACTCCACCGTGTGGACCAATAATATAAATTATCAAGCAATAATAAAAGCTGCAAAAAGTAACACACTATCTCACTATAAGTATTTTGGAATTTGGATAGAGAAATGACATGCAGAAAAG
>NC_029786.2:7878147-7882019 GCF_000816755.2 Arachis ipaensis
TTATTATCACTATAAATATTTATAAAGTTAGAATTAAAACTAAAGTTTAATAGTTTTCGATATTAAAAATAAATAATATTTGTCTCAACTAATTTGAGTTAGCTGAATAATCATCTCACTCATCCGCTTAAATAAGTATTAGAGTTTCGAATCACACTTTGTGTATAGTAACATATTAACTAATAGAAAATCCTTAACTCCAATATACAATAGTTGGCAAATACCGTAAAAAAAGATACTATTTGTCTTTAAAGTCTCTCGAGTTGAGAAATACCGAGAAAAAAATTATTACCTATTAAAATTTTATATTTTATGACACAATATCCAAGTTGATAGATTTATGTCATTACAAAATAAAGCTATTAGATTGGTTAATATTCATGGATAACATTATTGGAACACCATCGTTGAGTATTAAGTTGTTAAGTTGGAAACCAATAACAATTTTTGTTATTCAATATATAATTTATTCTATTATAAAATGGATTATTATTTTTGTATCTTAAATTCATTAATTTATTCATATTAAGAGGAAAAAATTTTGCAATAAATTATATATTATGAAGATTAGTTGATTTACAAATAAACTAATTAGATGGTCATTACAAAAAAAAATTATTTATCATATATAGTAAGGCAAATTACTATAATAAATTAAGTCTCTTTTAAAATTATCCAGATCCCCCAAAACAGAAAGACTACCTGAATGTCTCAAATTGCATTTCTATATAAATTGAATGGATTAAATTCGACATATCCAAATACGTACTAAATCGAATCCATTAGATTCGAATTGCATGCAGATAGAATTCGTTTATAAATCGAAGCTAATGACTTCGAATTAAGTACCCACACTAAATCGAAACAATGAGATTCGATTTTTAATTGCATTTAAATCGAACCCATTCAGTTCGATTTAGACAGGTGAAGAGCAGTCGATGGTAAATCGAAACCAATGGTTTCGATTTAATGATTTTTGTGAATTGAAACTCATAGATTTGATTTACAAGCAACATCTCCCTCAAGTAGTTCGAATCCAATGGCTTCAATTTATACTCAATATTGCTATATATACAAATCGAATTTTATTCATTCGAACTACGAAACATACAAACCCCACACCCAACCCCACCACCTAGATCCAAAATTATCGGAAAGTCGCCCAAGAAAAATCGAAGCTGGACACATGGAGGACGACCCGAATCGTCTATATCGGCTAGATGGAGTCGCGCATATTGCTGGCGCCATCCACCTCGAGATTAGTGAAAATTTTTCCTTTTTAAACATAGATTAGTCATTCTAGTAATATTAACATAAAGTGTGTGGTAGTTGATTAGAGTCTTTAATTAGGGATTAGGAGAAAATTTTTTTTAATATAGATGCATGTTAGAATTAGTAAGCTAGTAGGTGGTTAGATTTTGATAAGTTGAAATAGTACCTAAGAAAGTTGTTTTGGATTGTAGGATATGTTAGATTTTTGAAGTTATTAGTCTTATATGCAACGAGACGTGGTTTATGAGGAGCGATGGCCATAAATTTTTTGAGTTCTTTAAAAAAAGTAATATAAATATTTTCTATAATTGTGATTTTTTGAGTTAGATAGTTATGATTAGAAATATTATGATATGTTATATTTTTTTCAGTTTTTTAATCATTTTTGTCTTTGTGTAAATGTGTGGGACTAAATGCTTTTTTTTTTTGGAATTTGGTCATGAATTATTTAGAATTTTGTGTTTGGTTCGATTACTAAAGCTTTAGGCGATATTATAAACAAGTTTTAAAGTTAGAGCATGCCATGTTAATTGTTTTCAGAATTTCATTCATTGAAAATTGTATTGTGACGATTGTGATAAGGAATTTTTTATCATTGTGCAGTCCCATCGCTGCATCTCTAGCATGAGACACCAACACGGTATGCCATTGGACGATAAGATCGTTCGGTACTTGCAGATGGCCGATTTATACCATCTTGCAAGACTGAACGAGACATGGTTTCAACAGGACGAGCCATTGGTCAGCGCATTCGTGGAGAGATGGAGGCCTGAGACGCACACTTTTCACATGCCATTTGGGGAGTGCACGATCACGCTCCAGGATGTGGCATACCAAACCTGGGTCACGACTTTCTGTTTAGCCATCCAAACCTTTCTGTAAGTCGGTCTGAATCCGAAGTGTGCCTCTATGACATTCTGCAGTACCTTGATTGAGACGGCAGCATCAACTCTAATCATGGGCAGTATGAAGGCCGATATGACGTAATAATCAAGTTTTCTGTGATCACTAGATATCGATGTGGCTAGACAAGTATGAGGACCATTGTATCGTTTTACCTTCCAAATACTCCTGCACTAGCAGAGGCTAACCCGAATGAGCCATACGCACCCGCTGCCGAACTCCTTGCACTTGCCATATTACTTGCGATGATCGGATTCCAATACCTTGTACTCAACTCCGCCCACGGCGAATGCTATAAGTCTTCACGCTTAACACGACTTCTTCTTTATCCTGAAACTGCTGACCAACTTCAAATTCAGATACAACTTCTGTATTCTGTGTCTCGCTAGCCTCGAACTCAACAGGTACTCCCGGATTCACTGAGGTGCCATGGCATCCAAGTCCAAAGCTGAGAAGTGTGGGAAAAACTAATTAGTACCCGAACCGTGGTGTGTCATCGTCACTATCATCCGCTATTGTGGCGGCTCCACATCATCATCATCATTATGCAGTGCATCCTCAACCCCATCGAGTACTCCAACCTCTTTGAAGACCGGGACCATTGCAGAAAACCGGCATCGCAAATATTACCTCCCCCAATGGTCCGGTCTCACCAACTCCGACATCACCACTGCGGTTTAGATTGAATGTAAAAGAAGTAGAAGCAACTAAAACTGTCTCAGGTGCAATGACCAGCGCAACCAACGAGGCACCAACAAGCATGGAACTAGAGCAGGTTGGATGTCCTGAGGATTCCGATTCGAACCTTCAGAACTAGATACTGAATCTACAAGCTTAGCCAATAGTTCCGGAGTCCTCACCTCAGAAAATTGACGGCGACAATTGTGCAGAACTTGCAAGTCTTCGTCACTGCTAATAACAAATGAATCATACTTCACATCATCGCGTAACACGGATATCGGGATTCTATATAACAACTTCTCCACCTGTTTGATGCCAAGCAGACCTAGTTTCTAGAGTATAGTATCCTTAAACTCAGCAAAACTCGTCAAATGTTTGAGAAAATACTCAGTGGGTCCTTATCAGTAAACTTAATACCTAATCACGTTTTTTTTTTTAATGGACCCTCTATAGTGCACAAGAGCTACAAAACTTTTTATCACTAGCCATGGTGAATCTCACTATGGTAAAAATTTCACGTTGAGCTCGTATTTATAGATGTCAGTAATGTATAAATCGAATTAAGTGCATTCGATTTAATCATATAGTGTAATACATACTAAATGACCCTATTGGCTACGATTTACATAAAATGCTACGTATCATTCTAAATCGAACTGAATGGGTTCGATTTACATGCAATTAAAAATCGAATCTCATTGTTTCGATTTAGTGTGGGTACTTAATTCGAAGTCATTAGCTTCGATTTATAAACGAATTTCATTTGCATGCAATTCGAATATAATGGATTCGATTTAGTACGTATTTGGATAAATCGAATTTAATCAATTTGATTTATATAGAAATGCAACTTGGGACATTCAGGTAGCCTTTTCTGTTTTGGGGGATTTGGGTAATTTTGGAATGAACTTGATTTATTATAATAATTTGTCCTATATAATAATCCTTGATATATATTAAGATGATCTATTTTAATTATGTGAATGATTATTATTATTTTTACTTTTTCATTATAT
>NC_029786.2:7882714-7883662 GCF_000816755.2 Arachis ipaensis
CCAATAAGATCCAATCAAGTAAAATTTAACATAGGTCCATTATTAGAATCCTAAATATGATTTAGTTTTATTACCTTGAGACTCAATGCGAATGAAGTCCATATGTCTCCTCTCAAATCGGCTCAAATTAGATATCTTTTTGCTAGTTAAAAATGGTAATAAGTACTTGTGGGGCGCAAGAGCCCCCTTCACCGTCCCTCACTCCTATTTAAAAAAAATATCCCTCGTTCCTGTCTATATCTATCGCAAGTCCCTATTTAATGATTTTCTCAAGAGATGCAGATACCCGCAAATGTTTTATGGACATTCTTTAAAATTTTTTAGAAAAAAATAAAAAAAATATAATAATCAATTCAATATAATTTAACACAGTGCATAACATATTTATTATGAAAAATAACATTTCAAAAAAAATATAAAAAATATTTTAACATAAAAATATAACATAATTTTTTGGGTGAGGTTAAGCGACCTAATGATGAACTTGAGAGTTAGAAAAAGCGAATTAGAGAGAGCGTAAAATTGAGGCAATAGAGGATGAGTCTCGAAAAAAACAAGAAGGATTTGAATTGGAAGTAGAAATTAAATTAGGATTACTAAATTTAAGAAATGGATTTATTATGTTTATATAAATTAGGATAAATCATTAATTTAATATTTTTGTGGATTTAACGGGTTTTACGGTTCTTTATCTAATCCCAAATCGAAAGTAATTCATGCGAATATCCGTTTTCAGCTGATTTAATTTTTTTTATCATTCCTATTACTAGTTGTTGGTTCGTAACGTGTAGTTACTGTTACCACTTAGTAAATTTATAGCTAACCAAAGTTTAAGTTATATCATTCTCATAAAAACACATGTATCCTTGTTATAATAGAAGATAAATAGTTAAACACTAAATCAATCACATTTTTTATATATATAACAATAATAAATATTACATATTA
>NC_029786.2:7883769-7885412 GCF_000816755.2 Arachis ipaensis
CACTTAATATTTTTTTTCTCAAAAACATATCATACGTTCAACGAATTATATATTAATTAATCTTCTGAGGACCAAAATAATGATTTCAGATATTACTTTTTGTATTTTTTTTTTAATTAACTCTTGCACTTTTCGTTTTTGACCATAGAAAAAGCATGAGTGAAACATTGAGAGAGAAGAGATTTAAAAACTATATTTTGCACTATGCAATTGAAGCACGTGTTAATAAAAAATTAGTAACACTTTAATTTCTACACACACTATGGTGGAAAAAAAAATAATGGTGCTGTCCCTTTCGTGGGGCATGCTTTTCCTTTTAAATATCCACCATTGTTTCTTTTCTTTCATTCATTTCATTAATTCTTTCTCCTTCTTCTCCTTTAGAAAAAGAAAAAAAAAAAAACTCTCGAAGATGCTACCAAAGTTCATGAGTTCTTTCATGGTGGAAACACAAGAAGAAGAAAAAGGGAACAATCACAATAACAAGAATAATAAGAATAGCATGGATGTTGTTGTTGGTTTGAGGCTTCTCACAAGCTCATCATCAAAGAGCAATGTTCTTGTGAAATCTTCACTACTATTAGTGAGAAATAAAGCATATAATCATAATCATCAAATCCAAACATGCCCTCAACAATCTCAACAAGATTATTGCTTCCTTAAAACTTGTAACCTTTGCAATAAGCAGCTTAGATCTGACAAGGATATCTACATGTACAGGTAAATATTTGTTTAATTATATTTTAATTATTACTCTAAAAAATATATATTTCTAGAAGTTAATTTTAAATAATTTATTTTTTAAAAAATATTAATTATTTAATCTCCAAGGATGATGGATTGTTTTAATTTGATTTTACACATAAAAATATATATGGGTATGTTTGGTGGTAGAAACTCAGGTGCAGTCAATTTTATGTGAAGTTTATAACTGAGAGCCGTTAGATGATTTGACTGATTTGATTAAATTTTCATCTAACGACTCTCAACCATCAACTTCACGTGAAGTCGACTGTACCTGAGTTTTCACTATGTTTACTTATGATGGATGGTTAATTATTATTATGATGCAGGGGTGACCAAGGTTTCTGCAGCATAGAGTGTAGGAACAGACAAATAGTTTTGGATGATATGAGAGAATTAGAGAATTCTACAAAGCAGATGGTTGCATCTTATAATAATAGGACACACCATTGTTGCAATGACGCACGCTTAGAAACTCGTCTCATACTTGAAGATCTCAGAATGCAAAGACTCAAATATAGATTCTGAATTGGAACTCTAATAATTATTATTATGTGTTAATTAATCAAATCAAAATTTCCTTGTCAAAAATGGAAGTCACTGCTGGCATGCAATAATTTTGTAGAGAGAGGGATCTATATATATATGTATGTATTATATTGATGTAGATATATTTGAGCTCTTTCATTTTGCTTTTAATTGCTGGATATGAGTGTAAATACTAACTAGTACTACTTTGTTTATAGTGGAGCTTCTGAAGTGTAATTTTCTACCTTATATATATATTAGTAAATGCAAATTAAATAATACATAAGGTAAATTTTTATTTATTTATTTGTTAAAAACAATGACTGAAAAAAAATCAGTCATCTTATATTTGTGACTACATTTATACATAC
>NC_029786.2:7885486-7886858 GCF_000816755.2 Arachis ipaensis
CAATCAAAATCAAATTTTTTTATAGTAGAATAATAATTTTATTTAAAAAAAATTCTAATTATATATATTTTATAAGATAATAAATTAATGACTAATTTTTTGTGTACATGTACTTAATATAATTGTTTATTTATTTTATTATTTACACTGTGGTTTATTATTATGATACATTATGTCACACCCTGTCCATCATTGTCTTTCTCTTGTCTAATGCAAAAATCCAAAGAATCTGTGGACACATTGCATTAATTTTGATATTGAAGGGGGCTTCAATACAAGATATTTATCCATCAATTGATGATGAATATGGCTCTTAGCTTGCATAAGAATTAATTCATCAACTAATAAACTGATAAATTATTAAATGAAAAAATGGTGGACCATTTAATCTGAAATAATATAGCTTGGTGTTATTAGGTACATGCATATCAAAATTATATAAAGTAAAAAAGTTTTATATCAATGGAATTACTTTTTTTCCGTACCACATTACCATATATATAGTTTCATATGCCTTGGTCCCTTTTTGAGTTTTTTCCCCTTTCAATGAAAAAAGGTGAAGGAAACTCAATTTATTAATTAAGTTTGAATTCTTTTTAGCAAAATTGTGACATGTCATTGTATTTTGATGATGGGCCAAAATATATATAATAAGATGCCTTTTACTTTTTCTTTTATTTTTTTCTTCTCTCTAAGATAGGACAACTTAATGGGGAACTAGAACTAGTAGGTGGTGGTGTCATGTTCCATTATAATTTTCTAGGCATTTTATCTCTTTATCAAAAGATGTTCATTGAACTATATATATATAGAGGAACCTTAATTATTCGGATATCCTTACCATGAATAAAGGATTTTGTGTGTGATAGTGAGATGAACCTAAATTGATCATCATGTCTCTAAAACTATGATATCCCACAACGCTTTGTCTCTAATTAAAACTAGTTAGGGTGCTTTTGCATCTTATTAGCAGTGGTAAAGAATATATCAATTTTGATTGATCGACTGGTATGTTTATTCATCTGAATAAGTAAGTATTAGAAATTTGAATTATACTTTGTACATATATCAATTTATTATTAGTTGACAATAAATCTTTAAACGAAAGTCATATTTACAACGTAACAGATTAATTTTTTTTTCCGACGGATCGAAAGATACAATAAAAAAAAAGAGTACTAAATAACATTATAACGTTTATTCTACCACATAAGGATAAACCACAAAAAATACATTCAAATTATTTTGGTGCTGACAAAAATATTTTCGAATTTTATTATCGATAAAAAAATCATCAAATTATTTTAAAATGCGATAAAAATGTCAAAAAGAATATTATTTTTTTTATAAATGACAAACGACTCAAACGACT
>NC_029786.2:7886883-7913241 GCF_000816755.2 Arachis ipaensis
CTATACGGCAAATATGTAGAGACGCAAACATAAAAATAAACGTACAAACTTTATAATCTATTTGGTGGTGATGCATGATAATTGATAACACATTTTTTTATATACTTTTTTATGTACTTTGAAGTTGCATTTGTTTTTTATATATTTTTTTGTGTATTTTTTTTTTTTGGAGAAGTGGATTGGACAACCCCCAATCTTAAGTAGTAAGTACCCTAATGGATTTGACAACTTCCAGATCTAGGTACACAACACACCCACACTCTTTACACATTTTTTCTCAATTGTATTCTCTAGGATTTGAACCCTAAACCTTTAAGGTGGAAAAGGGGGAGAAATGCCATTAGAGTCAAGGCTCATTAAATTTTTTTTGTCTTTTTTTTGTACTTTGAAGTTGCATTTGTGTCAATTCTTTTTAGTTATCATGTGATTTGGGCCACAAAAGTTTAAATTCTACAACCCAATCTCTCGACCCTAGAGTAGTAAAGCTTTTCTAGACTAAAGCCAAGGAAGACAGACAATTGACACAAGGGGGAATTAGCATTTTAGATTTGTTAGGTTTTCTTCTGTTAGAGTTTCTTACTTTCTTTCTTCTGAATCTCGTGTTTTATTATTTTTTTATTTTTTGTTCAAGATTTTTATCACTTTTCAGTTTTCATTTAAAGTTTCTCAACGACGATAGCATCTTTAATTAGTTACTTGGTTGTTAGAGTTAGGGATGAAAATAGGACAAGTCTGCTAGATTTTATCATTAAAAGGTTAAGTATATATTACAGTTATTCAATTTAAGTTTGGCCAATAATTTATTAAAGGCTTGTTTAGAAACTTGAGTCTGGCCTATTCGAAAATCTATCCTTACTTAAAAGTTTAATGTTTAAATCTTACTTACAATAATATTTTATTAAACAACGAAAAAATATAGGGTACTAATATACTATGTACTAATTTATTATCAATAATAATTAATATTAAAGACATCTCCATTAAAAGACACATATATAAAAAGATATATATAGGAGACACATTCACAAAGACACTTTAATTAGACACAATCATAAAAAAAATATTTTTATTAGACATATCCACAAAAATATTTTCATTAAACACAGCTATAAACAAAAATTGGCAAAAATTGATAGAATCTTTGTTGGTTACGTAACAATATTGTTAAACAACATATATACATGATCATTTTAAATAGGTCAAGGCCAACCTAATAGGCCTTGCAAGCTTTTCAATGAGTTCGAATTCAGTCTACTCTCAAACCAGAAAAAAAAATTGGGTTTTTTACGGCATTTTCTGAATTGATAGGTTAAGAATTAATTTGTGGTGGATCAGAGTTTAATTTAAAAGTTTATTATTAATTAATAAATTACTGCATGTACAAAATAAAAATTCAAATTCTCAATACTTATTGAAATAGATTAATCATCTAACCATTAAACTAATGTAACCCAAGTTGGTTCAAGCTAGAAAGATTTTATCATGAGCTTGAATTACAATTTTTTTTTATCATGCCCAAAATCCCTGAGTGACTACCTGACCTGATTTCACCTTATTTAAAATCAATGTTATGTTGCTTTCTCTTCATCTATTGTTTGCTACGGTTGATATTGAGACATGCTTTTTAATATATGGGTAAAGTAAATTTTTTGTTTTAAAATTTTGATAAAAATTTTAAAAATATTTTTAAGTTTTATTTTATTTTAATTTTGTTCCAAAAATTTTTTATTTGCATCAAATATATCTCTAATAGCTAATTTTTCAAAACATTTAAGATAAATTCAACAACAATTTTATAAGAACAACTTTCAATACAAGCAAATCAAGCATAATTTTAATGCATTATTGTTAGATTAGTCTTAAATTTTTTGAAAATTTAGCCGTCGAAAGTATATTTGATGCAAATTGAAAACTTTTGGGACAAAATTGAAACAAAATAAAACTCAGGGGTATTTTTAAAATTTTTGCCAAATTTCAGGAATAAAAAGTATACTTTACCCATAATTATATAAAATCTATATATATATATATATAAAAGAGAGAATATTGTTAGTAATATGAAAAGAGAGAGAAGATTGTTGTTATTGATGTGTGTTATTTCAAACGTTCACTTCCTCTATTTATACATACAATAAATTTATTCCTCTTGATATCTTCATCCTTCAACATTGTAAAATACGAACCGCCCGTATTAAATGGCCATCAATCATACTTATCACAATATTCTCCCTTGGATGTCCATTTAAGATTATACCTCATTAAAATCTTACTAAAGAAAACTCAATGGGAAAAAACTTTAATAAACGAAAAAGAGTACAAAATCCTTTGTGATAGGGACTACCTCATTAAAAACCTTGTTAAGAAAAACTCAATGGAAAAAAACCTTATCAAGAAAAAAAGAGTACAGTCTTCCCCTCTTGTCGACATTATTTAATATTTCGAAATTGGCACATCCCAATCTGATGTACGAATCTTTTAAAAGAGGATTTTGGAAGTGACTTTGTAAATAATCTGCCAGATTATCGCTTGAGCGGATCTGTTGGATATCAATTGTTCCTTGATTTTGAAGGTCATGAGTGAAGAAGAATTTGGGAGAAATATGCTTTGTTCTATCACCTTTGATGTATCCACCCTTAGGTTGAGCAATGGGTGCTGTATTATCTTCAAACAGAACATTTAGAGCTATCTTATGGTCAATCAGTCTACATGATGACAGAATATATTGGATCAAACTCCTGAGCCAAAAACATTCGCGACTTGTTTCATGAATCGCTAGTATTTCAGCATGATTAGAAGATGTTGCCGCTATCGTCTGTTTCGTGGACCTCCATGATATAGCTGTACCACCATATGTGAACAGATATCCTGTTTGAGATATCTCTTTGTGTGGATCAGACAAGTATCCTACATCGACATAGCCAACTAGTTGTGACTTGGATCCATATGGATAAAACAATCCCATATCAACTGTTCCATGAATATATCGAAAGATTTGTTTGATTCCATTCCAATGCCTTCTGGTTGGAAAGGAACTATACCTTACTAGTAAATTCATAGCAAATGATATATCGGATCGTGTATTATTAGCAAGATACATTAGCGCTCCAATGACACTAAGATATGGTACTTCAGGACCAAGGATATCTTCATTTTCTTCTTTAGGACGGAATTGATCTTTTTCCACATCCAAAGACCTTACGATCATTGGGGTACTTAATAAATGTGACTTATCCATATAAAATCTCTTCAAGATCTTTTCTGTGTATGTTGTTTGATGAATAAAGATCCCATTTTTTGTATGCTCGATCTGCAGGCCGAGACAAAATTTAGTCTTTCTAAGATCTTTCATCTCAAACTCTTCTTTTAGAGCTTTTATAGTTGTTGGAATCTCTTCAGGAGTTCCAATGATATTTAAATCATGAACATACACAGCAATTATAATGAATCCAGATGTAGATTTCTTTATGAAAACACATGGACAGATGTCATCATTCTTGAATCCATTTTTGGCCAGATACTCAGTAAGACGATTATACCACATTCGTCCAGATTGCTTTAGACCATATAAAGATCTTTGCAATTTGACTGAGTATAACCCTTGTGAATATTCATTGTATGGTTTAGATATCTTTAGTCCTTTAGGGACTTTCATATAGATATCACGATCTAATGATCCGTATAAGTAGGCTGTTATCACATCCATTAAATGCATATGTAGTTTGTATTATGCGGATAAACTGACCAAATAACGCAATGTTATTGCATTCACTACAGGGAAATATGTTTTTTCATAATCAATACCGGACCTTTGTGAAAAACTTTGTGCCACAAGTCGAGCCTTGTAGCGTACAACTTCATTTTTCTCATTTTGTTTTCTCACAAATACCTACCTGTATCCAACAGGTTTATATCTTCTGGTGTATGGACTACAGGTCCAAAGACTTCACGTTTTGCAAGTGAGTCTAACTTAGCCTTCATAACTTTCTCCCATTTTGGCCAATCATTTCTTTGTCGACATTATTTGACTGTTTTTGGCTCAAGATTCTTACTTTCATGCATGATATTTAATGCCACATTATATGCAAATATTTCATTAACAATTGTCTTATTTCGGTCCCATTTTTCTCTTGTAAAGACATAATTTATCGAGATCTTATCATTTTCAGAATTTTCAGGTACCTCAACGTCTTCTGGCGTTAAAATTATATCATAATTTTAGACAACTACAGGTGTCTTTATTATGTCTTTTTTAACAGGAATAATATTTACTTCTTTTCTTTTCTGAGAATTTTTGTCTTTAGAATCGACAGGTCTACCACGCTTCTGGCGTGAATTTGTTTTAGTGGCCACTTGTCCAACTGGGGCATCTATTCGAATTGGGGCATTTTCAGCTAGTATATAGGATTTGGTTATCCTTTTTGTATCAGAAAATGCATCAGACTATTTCATTTGCTATTCTTTGCAAATGTATAATCTTTTGAACTTCTAATTCACATTGCCCTGATCGAAGATCTAAATGCATCAAGGATGATGCATTCTAATTAAGTTCCGTTTTAGGGAGCTTATTCTCTCCCCCTAATATTGAAAATTTTGATTCATCAAAATGACAATCTTCAAATCGGGCTTTAAATATATCTCCAGTTTGTATCTCAAGATACCTCACTATAGAGAGAGAATCATATCTAACATATATTACCAATTTTCTTTGGGGTCCCATTTTGGTGCGAGAAGGTGGTGCAATGGAAACATATATCGCACACCCGAATATTCTTAAATGGGAAACATTTGGCTGCTAGCCAAAAGCTAATTGCATGGGAGAGAACTGATGGTAACTTGTTGGTCTCAAACGTATAAGTGATGCGGCATGTAAAATAGCATGCCCCCAAGTCGAGGTTGGGAGATTTGTTCTCATAAGTAAGGGTCTAGCAATTAATTGGAGGCATTTAATAAGTGATTCTACTAACCCATTTTGTGTGTGAACATGAGCTACTAGATATTCAACGCTTATTCCATTAGCCATACAATAAGCATCAAAGGTTTGGGAAGTAAATTCACCAGCATTATCAAGACGAATTGCTTTGATTGGATTTCCTGGAAGCTGTGCTTTTAATCGAATAAGTTGAGAAAGTAATCTCACAAACGCTAGGTTGCAAAAAGACAATAAGCACGCATGTGACCATCTTGAAGATGCGTCTATTAGGACCATAAAATATCTAAAAGATCCACATGGTAGATGAATAGGTCTACATATATCGTCTTGAATCCTTTTTAGGAATTCAGGGGACTCAAAATTCACTAGATTTAAGAATCTTCTAGTTCTTTAGTGAATGTCCATGGGAGTTTTTAATAATTCTCCGTATCATGGTTGTTCCCGGATGACACAATCGATCATGTCAAGTTATAAATTCATTTGGGCTAGTAAACTTCTGGTTTACAATGGTATGTGATTCAATTGCACTAATTTTAGTATAATATAACCCATATGAAAAGTGAGGGTAACTTTTCTAATATAACCTTTTAATATGATTTTCCTCATTCATTGTTTTAATATGATATCTGATGAGTTTGGAAAACTCTATTTTTAATTAAGTGATGATCAAACATTATTAACAGCAAAATTATTAATCTAATTTTGATTCATATATGTTAATTAATTAATTTTGCTGTGCAGGTATAAATTGGGCCGAAAAGAAAAGAAAAATATATCAAGCCCAATTGTATAAAAAATATTCAGCCTTGGTATTAAGACATTGTGATGATGTTGGCTGAAATCAAATTTGGGCCAGAAATTGTTACTTAAGCCCAATTGGTTAAATCCATCAGCATTGATACAAGAATATATGATGAGAAGCTGAATCATTATAATGTTGGGCCAGATTTAAATATGCAAGCCCAAATCTATTGTTGGTATATGACCAACTTGCTTGGTCTGAAATCAAAAGGAGATGGGGCACAATATTGCTTTATCCATTTAACAAATAAATCCCATTCCTTTAATTATGCTGCACACTTCCAACGGATTCCACTCATACCATGTGATGAAATTCAAATCTCTTTAAAGTGAAGTTAATAAATGCATGGAAATTATGAGAGAGAAATTATGATTGATTAGATGGCTAGCCTTAATGAAGGCACGCTACTCAGCAAAAAGGGAAGCAAAAAGCAACTCACATTTCATTATTTTATTCAAACTAAATTAATTGCTTCTCTTTCTACTCTAACTACTCTCTCATTTTTCTTCTTCTTCGGTCATATCACAGAAGAAACTATGGAAGCTAAGTCTAGCTATCAAAAGAAAGAAGTAATCTACAAGACCATCAAAATGATGGCACGAAAAAGAAAATATAAAGTATGCTGTGGCTGAGATTCTTATCACTTGTAGTAAGATTTTGTGATGAGATCTTGACTTCTTCATACCAAAAATGGTTGAAGGAGATTCGGCCAGCAAGGAGAAGATCCTTGGAGGGATGGCTTGTCACTGCTTTTGGGTTCACTCATCACAGAAGGTAGCTAGGGTGGCTACGTGAGGGAGGAAGCAAAAGTGGAGCAGAAGAAGCCATCATCATCATGAAGCATCAAGGGCCAGAAATCCATCTTGGAGAGCAAGCCAAGGATGGAGCGCTCGGATTGATGAAGAGTGATGACCAAGGAAGGACTAGAGGTAATTGCATGTTGAGCTTTGCATGGGTTATCTCTTCTCTCTCTCTGGCCGAACCAGTTTTGTTCATGGAGAAGAAGAAGTTGGCTTGATTTTTTAGCTTCAAAGGTGGAGGCTTCCCTCTTCTATAAAAAGAGAGAACAACCACAGTTTGGAGTAAGGAGAAAGTGTGAGAGTGCAAAGCACAGGGTTCTCAGAGCTACCTGAGCTAACAGATTTTCTTCTCCTTCAATGTATTATGTTTTGTATTTTTCTGTTTAATTTTGTCATGTCTTGAGTCTCATGGAAAAAGGCAAACAGTGAGGTTTGTATGAAAAAGTCATAGAGCGGAAAAAGGCAGAAAGTGCAAAATTAAAAGAAAAAGTCATAGATGTCCTTAGAGTTTCTTTGTTCATCTATGTTGTGTTTCATGATTCTGTGGGAATCCCCTTATAAGTTGGGTTAGCACTTTACAGTTGAAAGCTTGGCAGTGACCAAGTCAAGTTCAGGATTGGGTTTAGAATTCTGGACTTGTCCCAAATAGGAAGGGTAGTTCCTAGGGAGAATTGGTGCTTGTAATCAAGAATGATTATAGTGAAATTCCATCATGAAGATTATAGTGAAATTCCATCATGGTTGTGATGGAGACTGGATGTAGGCTGCACTGCACTTAGCAACTGAACCAGGATATATCTGGGTGTAATTTTCTCTCTTCTCTACTCCATTTCTGTTTCTACTGCACAGGAGCTAAAACTGGAAAAATATCTCGTGCCAAGTGACGAGACAAAAATAAAAGTCTCGTGCCAAGTGACGAGACAAAAATAAAAAAGTCTCCTGAAGTTATTTCAAAGACCAGCAAGTGTAACTGAGCAAAAAGGGGGCTAAGATTCAACCTCCCTTTCTCTTAGCCACTGAAAACCATCAATTGGTATCAGAGCTTAGTCTCAAAGAGATCAAGCTTTGCAGCTTAGAGAAAAGATCTAGATGTCATAAAGTGGTGGCTCTAATCTGGTGTCCTACAACCTTACAGAAGGACAGTCAAGCAACAGACCGCCTCTTTTCAATGGAAAAAACTATACCTATTGGAAAGAGAGAATGAAAATCTTTGTGCAAGCAGTAGACTACAGACTTTGGAAGATCATCCTGGAAGGTCCTCAATTTCCAACTAACACAAGTGTTGAAGGAGTGGTCACTCTTAAACCAGAAGCAAGCTGGCCCGAGGAAGATAGGAAGAAGGTGGAGCTAAATGCCAAGGCTGTCAACTTGCTCAACTGTGCTATCAGCTTCGAGGAATACCGACGGGAAAATCTGGGACAAACTGCAAATCACTCATGAAGGAACCACCATTGTAAAGAAGACTCGGACAGATATGTTGAACAGAGAATATGAAATATTTGCAATGAAGGAAGGAGAGTCCATTGATAAACTGTTTGAATAATTCAACATCATCATTGTTGGCTTAAATGCTCTGGAAATTACGTATCCCGATTCTGTGCTTGTGAGAAGAGTGTTGAGATGTCTCACAAAAGAGTGGGAAACAAAAGCTTTAATTATTTCTGAGAGCAGTAGCTTAGATTCCATGACATGTGATGATTTGAGAGGAAACCTTCTTGCTTTTGAAAATACTTATTTGAAAAAAGATTCAAAAAATAAAGGAATTACTTTTTCTTCTGTGACTAACCCTCTAGATGATGAATCCAGTGATAACTCTTCTGAAAATCAGTTTGTGTTGTTTGCCAAAAAATTTAGGAAAATGGTAAAGCTCAAAGGCAAAGGCAGCAGCTCAAGGAAAATGAAGAAAGACCTTAGCAAAGTAACTTGTTACAACTGCAAGAAAATGGGGCATTTCAAATCCGATTGTCCGAAGTTAAAGAAGGACGAGAAGCCAAAAAGAGGAAGGAAGAAGGGACTGATGGCTTCATGGGAAGATTTGGAAAATGACTCAGAAGATGATGATGAGGAATCCGAGACCAAGTCACAACCATGTCTCATGGCAGATCACATAGATCAGGTAGTCTTTCATAACCCTAACACTGAAGATCTTCATCTTATGATAGACCAACTTTCTGAAAAAATAAGATGCTTCTTGCTGGAAAATCAAGAACTTGAACAACAAATCACCATTCTTAAAGCTGAAAACAGTTTTCTTAAAGAAAAAGTAAGGGAGGCCAAAACTGCTTGTGATCTTATTGAGGAAAATAAGCAGTTAAAAGCCCAACTTAGAAGCTGTGAAAGTAATCATTCGGTTGTTGCATATGTTGATTGTTTTAGAAGGAATAAAGAGTTGCTTAAAGAGGTCAAAAGGCTTAAAGAAGACTCAGCCAAGTTCACACAAAGTTCTGAAAATCTGAATCAAATCTTGGCTAGCCAAAAACCTCTTTATGATAAAGCTGGCTTGGGGTTTTATAAATCTGTTGAAAAATCTCATTTTGAGAATATTGCCTCATCTTCCAATGATACAAGATTTCAAAACCCAAGAAGCTTTAACAAAACAACAACTCCAAGATTTTGTAGACTATGTAACCGAAATGGACATTTTTTCATACAATATTTTTTTGGTGAAAGGATGATAGGTGATAAAGTTTACAAGGTTGTTTTTTATTATAATGGCTTAGGACATAAGAGATGGTTTAACGTGAAAGGATCCAAGAAAATTTGGATACCTAAGGTCACTTGAGCTTGTTTTGTAGGTGTGCCTAGCATCCAAACGGAAGGAGAATATGTGGTATATGGACAGCGGATGCTCTAGGCATATGACCGGAAAGACAACCTTCTTCATAAAGCTTGATGAATATGATGGAGTACTTGTCACTTTCGGTGATGATGCAAAAGGAAAAATAGTGGCTGTTGGGAAAGTTGGTAAAAATTTTTCATCTTGTATAAATGATGTCCTCCTTGTAAATGGTCTGAAACATAATTTACTTAGTGTTAGCCACATGTGTGATTTAGGTTTTGAAGTTATTTTTAGGAAGTTTGTATGTTTTGTTGTTTGTGAGAAAACTGAGGATATTTTATTTGAAGCTAAAAGATGCAATAATGTGTATGGATTGACTCTTGAGGACTTGAAAGAACAAAATGTGACATGTTTTACATCTCTTGAATCTGAAAAATGGCTATGGCATAGAAAGTTGGGTCATGCAAGCATGTACCAAATTTTTAAGCTAGTCAAGAAAAATTTGGTTAGAGGAATTTCAAATATCAAATTTGATAAGGATCTCACTTGTGATGCTTGCCAACTGGGCAAACAAGTGAAATCTTCTTTTAAACCTAAAGATGGAATCTCAACCAAATGGCCATTAGCGATGTTACACATTAATCTTTTTGGTCCAACAAGAACTCAAAGTTTAGGAGGTAAACACTAGTCTTGTGGTGGTAGATGATTACTCTAGATTTGGTTGGGTACTTTTTCTTGCTCATAAAAATGATGCTTTTCATGCTTTCTCCACTCTTTGCAAGAAAATTCAAAATGAAAAAGATTTAAAAATTGCCCATTTAAGAAGTGATCACGGAAGAGAATTTGAAAACCAAGATTTTGAAAAATTTTGTGATGACTTAGAAATTTCTCATAACTTTTCATGTCCTATAACACCTCAACAAAATGGGGTGGTTGAAAGAAGGAATAGAAGCCTTCAAGAAATGACTAGGGCCATGCTTTGTGAGAATGAGATCCCTAAATTTTTATGGGCTGAAGCTGTGAATACGGCTTGTTACATTTTGAATAGGACAATCATTAGAAAAGGGTTGAAGAAAACCCCCTATGAGCTATGGAAAGGAACCCCTCCAAATCTTAAGTACTTTCATGTTTTTGGATGCAAATGCTTTGTACTTAACAATAGAGAAAACCTTGGAAAATTTGATCCAAAATCCTATGAAGGAATATTTGTTGGATATTCCACCACAAGTAAGGCCTATAGAGTTTATCTCAAAGAGCATAGGACCATAGAGGAATCCATACATGTTACTTTTTGTGATTCTAATTTAATTCCCAGTGTTGTGATAGATAACGATTCAGATGGTGAAGAAGCTAGAACAAGTAAAGAAAATCCTAAATCTGCCAGTCCAGTTTTGTCTCGTCAGATTGAAGGAGACATTTCCATTTTGTCTCCTGAGCAGATACGAGAAACTGAAACAGTGAAACCATCAGAAACTCATCAAAGCTCAACACCACTCCGGAAGCCTAGAGAATGGAAGTCTATGAGGGGTTATCCTCATGACTTCATAATTGGTGATCATTCTCAAGGTGTAACAACAAGATCCTCAACCAAAAGACAATCCGAACCAAGCAATTTTTCTCTCTTGTCACAAATGGAGCCCAACAATGTCAAACAAGCTCTTGAAGATCCATCATGGGTCAAAGCCATGCAAGAAGAGCTTGCTCAATTCGACAAGAATGAGGTTTGGACATTAGTACCCCATCCGGATGGTAAGAAAGTTACGAGTACCAAATGGGTATTTAAAAATAAACTTGGTGAGGATGGACAAGTTATTCGTAACAAGGCTAGATTAGTGGCCCAAGGTTACGATCAAGAAGAGGGTATAGATTTTGATGAGTCTTTTGCTCCAGTAGCTAGAATGGAAGCAATTAGATTGCTTCTTGCCTATGCTGCCCATAAAGGTTTCAAAATGTTTCAAATGGATGTTAAATGTTTCCTTAATGGCTTTATTGATAGAGAAGTGTATGTGGCACAACCCCTCAGTTTTGAAGATAAAGAGTTTCCAAATCATGTTTTCAAACTATCTAAGGCTCTTTATGGTTTTAGACAAGCTCCATGAGCTTAGTATGAAAGGCTTAGTGCCTTCTTGTTGGAAAATCAATTTCAAAGGGGTACAACCGACACTACTTTATTTATTAAAGCATCTAATGATGATATACTCCTTGTTCAAGTTTATGTTGATGACATTGTGTTTGGATCGGCCAATGAGTCCTTGTGTGAAGAGTTTGGAAAACTCATGACTAGTGAGTTTGAGATGAGTTTAATGGGAGAGCTAACTTTCTTTCTTGGTCTCCAAATTAAACAAACTCCTAGTGGTACTTTTATTCACCAAGGAACGTATGCTAAAGAGTTAATCAAAAAAATTTGGCCTAGAAAATTCCAAACCTATGGGAACTCCAATGCATCCAAACACTAAACTTGAAAAGGATGATGATAGAAAATATGTGGATGAAACAAGGTATAGAGGTATGATAGGATCACTCATGTATCTTACATCCTCTAGACCGGACATTGTTCAAAGTGTGGGTGTATGCTCAAGGTTTCAATCTCACCCAAAGGAATCCCATCTTTCAGCCATTAAACGCATCATTAGATACATTAAGGGAACTAGTGATTATGACTTGTGGTATCCAAAATCTGATGATAGAGTGGATAGAAGAAGCACATCAGGCATGTGTTGCTTCCTTGGGAGATCACTCCACATGTGGTCAAGCAAAAAACAAGCAATCGTGGCCCTATCCACAGCTGAAGCTGAATATATATCTTCCTCCGCTTGTTGTTCACAATTAATATGGTTAAAAACACAATTAGAGGATTACAAATTAAAGATCAATAGTATACCCTTATTTTGTGACAATATGAGTGCCATAAATATTTCAACAAATTCTGTTTTGCACTCAAGAACAAAGCACATTGAAATTAAATATCATTTCATTAGAGAACATGTGCAAAAGGGAACTATTGATATTCAATTTGTAAAATCCGAAGATCAACTTGCGGATATTTTCACTAAGCCCTTATGTGAAGACAAATTCTGCACCTTAAGAAACAGTTTGGGAATGATAGAATTAAGTTCTGTTGAAAATTTGTGAACTTTTTTATTCTGTTTGATTTTGTCTCATAGAAAAGCAGGAGACAAATTTCAGGATATGTTGAACGGGTCATGATACAGGGGGAGACTGAACTAAAGTTAATTATTTTGGGCCCCACCAAATCTCTTTGATCTCACTCTGACCCGTTCCTCATTTTTTTTAGAAGTTGTCAAATCAAATCTTTATTCTTTCCTCATCCCTTGATTCTAGGAACTATTTTCACTTGTCTTGAATTATTATGGACTGCATTGCTTTTTCCTCATTTTTTTCAGGGTCCCTCCTTGATGACAAAAGGGGGAGGAGAAAAGAAAAAAAAAGGCTGAATTGAAAATTGAAACTGTTATATTTCATTGATTTGTTGCACTGTTTTGCAGACCTATTTTGATCTGTTTTATACTCTGATCTGGCTCTGTTTTGAGCACTTTGTGTTAGTAGATTAATTTCGAGTTGAACTTTGATTGTCATTTGTTCAAATGCATGTGTGCTGACTGGACCATTGTGTTTTGGTGAAAAACAAATATTTTGCCTTTTGTATATTGTTTTCATTTATTTTGCAAAACCCCATTGATGACAAAAGGGGGAGAATTGGCTGAAAAATTGAAATTAAGACAAATAGGGAAAACAGGGGATGAAATCCTTTGTGGATTTATGATCACCCTTGTTTTAATTACTTGTTGTGGTGATCTGCTTGATGCGTGTGATGCATTTGTTTTATCTTGGTAAATATGATTGCTGTGTTTTGGATTAAGGAATATTTTTGGCAGTTCCTTTAAATTGTGATATATGAAGTTTGATAGTTGCTATGGTTTGAGATAATCATGCTTGATTAGAAATATTTTTCTTACTATGATTAATTTGTTCTGATTTATTAATTGGAAAATATTTTCAAAATAGCTTGAAAAGCAACTTCATGAAACATCAATTTTTGTTTGCATCAAATTGTTTTGGGTGTGTTTGAGTAGAAAATCAAATTATTGATAACAAATGAGTTTTTATTATCATCCAATTCTGCTCATAAATCAAGCCATTCAACATCTTACATTGAATATATTGAATAACTTTGCTGCCTTAGGCTTGATAAAATTGTTACAGGTATAAAGCTTCCCTTGGTAAAATAGCATATATTAAGGGGGAGCCTTGTGACAATTTGAAAGGGGGAGAAATACAAATCTTCAAAGGGAGTACTCAATATTCTAATTCTTTGATTTCTTTTCATTTCAATTTTAATAATGTTTGTCATCAAGGGAGAGATTGATGAGTTTGGAAAACTCTATTTTTAATTAAGTGATGATCAAACATTATTAACAGCAAAATTATTAATCTAATTTTGATTCATATATGTTAATTAATTAATTTTGCTGTGCAGGTATAAATTGGGCCAAAAAGAAAAGAAAAATATATCAAGCCCAATTGTATCAAAAATATTCAGCCTTGGTATTAAGACATTGTGATGATGTTGGCTGAAATCAAATTTGGGCCAGAAATTGTTACTTAAGCCCAATTGTTTAAATCCATCAGCATTGATACAAGAATATATGATGAGAAGCTGAATCATTATAATGTTGGGCCAGATTTAAATGTGCAAGCCCAAATCTATTGTTGGTATATGACCAATTTGCTTGGTCTGAAATCAAAAGGAGATGGGGCACAATATTGCTTTATCCATTTAACAAATAAATCCCATTCCTTTAATTATGCTGCACACTTCCAACGGATTCCACTCATACCATGTGATGGAATTCAAATCTCTTTAAAGTGAAGTTAATAAATGCATGGAAATTATGAGAGAGAAATTATGATTAATTAGATGGCTAGCCTTAATGAAGGCACGCTACTCAGCAAAGAGGGAAGCAAAAAGCAACTCACATTTCATTATTTTATTCAAACTAAATTAATTGCTTCTCTTTCTACTCTAACTACTCTCTCATTTTTCTTCTTCTTCGGTCATATCACAGAAGAAACTATGGAAGCTAAGTCTAGCTATCAAAAGAAAGAAGAAGTAATCTACAAGACCATCAAAATGATGGCACGAAAAAGAAAATATAAAGTATGCTGTGGCTGAGATTCTTATCACTTGTAGTAAGATTTTGTGATGAGATCTTGACTTCTTCATACCAAAAATGGTTGAAGGAGATTCGGCCAGCAAGGAGAAGATCCTTGGAGGGATGGCTTGTCACTGCTTTTGGGTTCACTCATCACAGAAGGTAGCTAGGGTGGCTACGTGAGGGAGGAAGCAAAAGTGGAGCAGAAAAAGCCATCATCATCATCATGAAGCATCAAGGGCCAGAAATCCATCTTGGAGAGCAAGCCAAGGATGGAGCGCTCGGATTGATGAAGAGTGATGACCAAGGAAGGACTAGAGGTAATTGCATGTTGAGTTTTGCATGGGTTATCTCTTCTCTCTCTCTGGCCAAACCGGTTTTGTTCATGGAGAAGAAGAAGTTGGCTTGATTTTTTAGTTTCAAAGGTGGAGGCTTCCTTCTTCTATAAAAAGAGAGAACAACCACAGTTTGGAGTAAGGAGAAAGTGTGAGAGTGCAAAGCACAGGGTTCTCAGAGCTACCTGAGCTAACAGATTTTCTTCTCCTTCAATGTATTATGTTTTGTATTTTTCTGTTTAATTTTGTCATGTCTTGAGTCTCATGGAAAAAGGCAAACAGTGAGGTTTGTATGAAAAAGTCATAGAGCAGAAAAAGGCAGAAAGTGCAAAATTAAAAGAAAAAGTCATAGATGTCCTTAGAGTTTCTTTGTTCATCTATGTTGTGTTTCATGATTCTGTGGGAATCCCCTTATAAGTTGGGTTAGCACTTTACAGTCTGTAATCAAGAAGATTATAGTGAAATTCCATCATGGTTGTGATGGAGACTGGATGTAGGCTGCACTGCACTTAGCAACTGAACCAGGATATATCTGGGTGTAATTTTCTCTCGTCTCTACTCCATTTCTGTTTCTACTGCACAGGAGCTAAAACTGGAAAAATATCTCGTGCCAAGTGACGAGACAAAAATAAAAGTCTCGTGGCTAGGGACGAGACAAAAATCAACAAGTCTCCTGAAGTTATTTCAAAGACCAGCAAGTGTAACTGAGCAAAAAGGGGGCTAAAATTCAACCCCCCTTCTCTTAGCCACTGGAAACCATCAATATCCAATTCGGCGAATATCTTTAAAACTCAACAAGTTTCTTAGAGACTTGGTAGACAATAGTGCATTATTTATTATGAATTTTGTTCCTCCAGGAAACAAAATTTTAGCTCTTCTGGAGCCTTCTATCACATTGTCTGAGCCAATAATAGTATTAACATATTCCTCTTTTGGCACAAGATGAGTAAAGTATATATTACTTTTGAGAATGGTATGAGAACTTGCACTATCCGCAAGACATACATCTTCGTTATATATCTTTGCCATTTTCTTCAAAGACAAATAATAATAAAATGAGTAGAAAAATTTGTACAGTAAAATTATTTTCTTGATTGAAGATATTCTTCTAAGGAATATAGTATATATAAGAAATTTTATTATTATTATCTTGACACATTCAGTAATTTTGATATTCATAAATATTTTATTAAACATTATTTATATATATGGTACTTGAAATTCAAATGCATAGGAAATAAAACTTAACAAGAAGTTTCTTATATTATTTATTTACATGAATACTTAACAAACCCACATATTAAACTTTTTCATCATTGATCAAATGGCCAATATTTCCTTCAGGATCCTCAAAGAAATCAGATACATCATATGAGTAGTGTAATTTTCAGCATCATTTGAAACAAAATTCGACTACTTTCCTTTGTCATCCTTTTTCAAAGATGCTTGATAAAGATCAACTAGGTGCCTTGGGGTACGACAGGTACGTGACTAATGGCCCTTTCCACCACAACAGAAATATTTATCCTCTGTTGATTTATTTTGCCCATTGTTTCTTTCTTTATCCCACTTCTAGTGAGATCCTTTCATGTGAACATAATTTTTTTTCTTTCTATAATTTTTCTTGTTACCAAAACTTTGCCGTTTACCTTTTTTGGGGTAATAATTTGCCGTATTTGATTCAGAAAATGGGGCAGCGCCTGATGCGTGAGCATCTTCTCTATCTTTTGCTAGTGAATTTGAATGCAAATTGTTGAGTTTAATCAAGATTTAATTACCTTTAGCCACTATGAATGATACTTTGAATTGTTTGCAATTTCTGTTTATTTTAGGTAGCATTCAGATGGATTTGACGGAGTTTTGTAACAGAAAAGGAAGAAAGCAAATGATGCTGTCAACCCCGACCTCTTTGCACTCAAACAGAAATAACTTGAGCTATAGAGATCCAATTGATGTGATTCTAGCGGCATTGGAAAGCTAACTTCTAGAGCTTTCCAACGATATATAATAGTATACCCTTTTTTTCCATTTCATACGTACAACCCCACGCTGAACTTGAGGAACTCCAAGTTCAGTGCCAGATCAAAAGCTCCAAAGAAAGTTTGCATGCATCACTCCACGCTGAACTTAGGTTAATCCAAATTCAGCGTGGACTCAAGAAAAAGCACGAGTTTAGCCACTGCCTCCTCCACGCTGAACTTGGAAATTCTCAAATTGCGTGGACCTTAATGAAGGAGTGGTCCCCAATGCGTTCCAAAGGCTACGAGAATCAATTAATTTATTTTGGTTAAACTTTTATTTTACTTATAATTAGGAAAAGATATTATTTTAGTTTTAGAAAATATATTTTACATTAATTAGGATTAGATATAAAAGGGAAAAGAATCAGCCCTTCGGGCTAGAATCTCTTCTCAGACCTCATTCCGCACTTTACAGTTTTTTAGAATCCTAGTTTTCCCTCTGAACCATGAGCAACTAAACCTCCACTGTTAAGGTTAGGTGCTCTGTCTATTGTATGGACTGATACTATTATTTTTCTATTTTAATTCATGTACTGATTTATATTCAAGAATTGTTTTCGTTCTTTATCTTATGAATTAGGATGGAATGAAAGTATGACCCTTGTTCTAATTGAGCTATTGTATAACTTGGAAAAGCTCTTTACTTGAACAACAGCTTGAAAATAATTTCTCCTAAACTTCTAATTATCTGGACTTAACGGGATACGTGATATATAATACTCTTATATTTGGGTAATTAGGGTTTTTGTGGCATATAAACTAGAATTGAACTTCACCCTCTAATTGGAATTAAGTGACCAAGGAATTGGCAGTTGATGAATTTTAAAGGAGACTAAAAAGGTCTAAGAAATTAGGGTTTAGTCACATATAATTTACCATGAATTAAATCTTGTATGATTAAAATAGTTAGTAAAAAAAATCAATCTGAAAAATAGATAACTCTGAAGCCTTAACTGTTTTTCCATATAATATTCACTACTTGTTTACTGCTTGCTTTTCTGATTCTCTGATTTACTGTTTAATGCAATTGAACTTTCACAACACCATTTTCTATTTGTCTGACTAAGTCAATCACTCAATTATTGTTGCTTGATCCATCAATCCTCGTGGGATCGACCCTCATTCACCTGAGGTACTACTTGGTACGACCCGGTGCACTTGCCGGTTATTTTGCGCTTCATAATTTTTTAAAAGCAACTCATTGTTGCGTTCAGCAACAAGAAGGCAAGAAATTAACTCAAAATATTTTTTAAATCCTTTTCCTCGATACTGCTGCTGCATGAGCATATTCGAGACATGGAAGGTCAAGAAAGTTTTCTCGAACATATCATTATTAGTTATCTTTTCCCCACATAATTTTATTTGTGAGGTGACTCAAAACATTGCTGAATTATATTCATTTATGGATTTAAAATCCTGTAGACGCAAGTGCGTCCATTCATATCGGGTTTGAGGAAGTATCACCATCTTTTGATGATTATACCTTTCTTCAAGGTCTTTCCATAGATCTGCAGGATCTTTTAATGTGAGATATTCATTTTTCAATCCTTCTTCAAGATAACGATGAAGGAAGATCATGACTTTGGCTTTATCCTTTTGAGATGCATTATTTTCAACCTCAATGGTATCTCCAAGATTTTAGATATTTCTTTTCAATTACTTTTAAATGTTTCCTTTTTGTTAGATTTTAGATGTTTCTTTTTATTTGGTCTTGGATTATTTTTATTTGTAGACTTGCAACCTAACTAATAGTTGACTATTGTTGGCCGATACTCTAATTAGTTACCTAACATGATTGATTATAATTTTATATGCCATAGAGATTTAGCAAGTCATCATGAGACGATGATATCATTATCGGGCTCACGTAATGGGTCACATCTCATCTGGCTTGGTGAATCTTTGTTTATGTATATTTTTGAGTTAATATTCATATTAGTTCCCAAAATTATACTTGTGCTTTAATCTGATTCCCAAAATTTCAATTTATTCAGTTTGGTCTCTAAACTTAGTATTCGTGACTCATGAGTCATTGACTTTGCTTTTGTTAAGAAACTGTTAACGACGTGCTTAACTGGATTGACAACTATCCTATCAGACTTCCTAATGGCTATTTGATGTGTTAATTAAATTTTATTTTACTTCAATTTGCTCTCTATGAAACATTTAGAACCCTAATTCTAATTTCATTTAAGGATTTTAAAGGCTTCTTAGAGATTGAGTTAAAAAATTTCAATTGCCACATTAGATAACTATTAAGGAGTCTAGCGTGACAACCGTCAGCCTGTCTGAGTACGTGGTTAAGGATGTGTTTGATTTTTAGACTGAATATTATGTTTAGTAACTAGAGACTGAAACTAAAATTTTAATCACCGAATATAAAATTTCAATCCATTCAGTACCTCCAGAAAGTTAGGACTTAGAAAATTGAAATTTCTAAGGACAAAAACTAAAACTTTAACAATATTTCTTTTCAAAAATACTCTCATTTAATTTTTTAAATTCTAAATCTATCCCTTAGTATCATATTTATCTTAAACTAAATATGATAACGAGATATAATTCAGTTTGATTTATTTTATACCAAACACAATATAGAAATTTAATTTAGTATCTCTTAATCTCTGTCTTCTAATCTTTATCTCCCTGTTTCAGTCTCTTTTTCAAACACAACTTAGCAGTTATGTGACGAAAACAGAATTAGAGACTACTATGAGTCAAAAATGCCAAATTAAAACTTAAGAACCAAATTAAGAAACCAATGACGAATAAATCTTCTTAATTTTATCTCAATTATTTGATAAAATATAATTCAATTTTCATATATCTCGTTTACAATATAAACGAGATACATTAAAAATTATCTCGTTTACAGTGTAAACGAGATATATGTATTTGTAAATATAAAAATATATTTTTTTAAAATAATAAAAAATATTAATAATTTAAATTGGATCAAATTTTTAAGAATGGAACATTTCTAATAAGAGAAGAGATAGACGGTTTTAATAGGAAAGATGAGCGGTTTTAAAAATGGAACACTATTAATACGTTTATTTCTCCCAAATAAGTGAAAGCACATAAGTAGCACCGTTAAACTGCCCATTATTAATACGGTTACTTTTTTCTAACTGTCAACTATTAAATGTGTGTTTGGATTGACGTTGGCTAAACTAGAGTTTGAATGAAAGTGATTTTGTAGAATTAATTTTGTATAGAAATGAGTTTGTGCCAACATAATTTATGTTTAGCCATTTTTACTAAAATTAATTTTGATAAAATAAATGTTGTTAGGATAATATTAAGTAAAATCACTTTTGGATAAATAATTAACTAATTGCTAAAAAAATATAATATAAATTATAATATTATTTTTTTCACAAAAATTATAATAATTGTTTTAATATTCTCAGTATTTTTTTATTTAGAAAAATTATGAAGAAAACCAATAATGACTAGCAACAAACCTAAACGTACATTGAGTGAACGCAGAAACTATAATTTCTTGCTTCAAGTGAACGGGTTTTGGGATGCAAGATCACTAACATTAAAGAACAGCGTTCAAAGCACTTAAACGCAAACGTACTTTTATCATCTCCAACGTGTTTGTCAAATACACTCTGACACTATTGCTTCTTCCACTACTTCCTCAGCTGACGGTTTTTTTTATTATAATTTACACTAAATCAATTTAAATAATACTTCAAATTTTTAATCAACATAATTTAAATTTAAAAATTAATACTTAAGAGAGTACATGATACATTTAAAATCAATTTAAATAATGGACAATCGTGGAGTGGGTAGTTAGAAAAAAGGTAATCGTATTAATAATGAGCAGTTTAACAGTGCTACTTACGTGCTTTTACTTATTTCAACGGTGGGGAGAAGTAAACGTGTTAATAGTATTCCATTTTTAAAACCGCTCATCTTCACTCTTATATAAAATCGTTCATCTTCTCTATTATTTGAAAGAGTTAATAGTCAAAATCGTCTCTCAAAGATACCACGATCTCCATTTTCGTCCTCAAAAGATAAAATTAATTAAAAGCATACCCGAAAGTTACTCACGTTGATCGAGTTTGTCCTTCCGTCATCTCAGTTGCTGATGTGTCTAACGTTTGCTGAACTAGAACGTTAAGTGCCAGCGTGGCACACTCCAGCATGGCTACCGTTAATGCTGATAAGATATGTTTGCTTATTTAGCTCAAATTAGTCCTAATGTTACTAACCTAACCCCAATTTGAAGCATAAATGTGCGTGATTCTCGTAGTAGATGACCATGTATGTTTGTTGAGTCGCTGTTATGATGAGTGGAAGCCGCAGCAATGACCTGCCGCCATGGTTCCAACTCTTCCATGCGATGGAGGAGGAAGATCAAGGACCAGACTTGCTTTTGTGGGTTGAAGACGACAATCAAGAAGTCCAGCACAAGAGAGAATCCAGATAGGTTGTTCCACACTTGTGCAAGATACCTTGTGAGTTAGGTTAGGATAAATTAAGTTTGTTTTTCATTTTTCTATCTCTATTTTGCTATGCAGTTGAAATTGATTTTTTTTTTTTAATATACTCAGAAGGGAAGCCACTGCAACTTCTTTAGGTGGGTTGATGATGATAGGTATGTAGCAGGGGCAAAAACTGATGCAGAGGTTGGTGGTGACTATGATGAATGGAGACTGAATGTGTCATGGAGATTGGGTAGCTTGGAGGATAAAGTTAGAGCAATGAAGATGCTAATAATGTATGTCTCAGTTGTAATGGTTGTGTCTACTGTCTTTTGTGCATCACTGTTGTTCACATCAATCTCCAAGTAAAGCCACAGATGGAGTATTATGTTGTTGTGTTTTAGAGGTGTTGTTAGAGCTTTGAGATTGAAAATGATGATGTTACTTATGAATGAAAGTATGGTTTAATTGTGTTTAATTCAACATAAACTTGTTGTTTGAGCATGATGGGTTTCACTGAAAATACATGATGGTGATATTTGAACCCTAAGTATTTATTCACCAAAAAGTTGTATACATCAAAATAGTCAAGATCATTGTAATCCATAACAAACATCATAATGATATCATATTGATATCATATTGTTTTAGTAGACACACCACATGGGTAATCAAGGATCCAGAAGTTAACAGAGCAATCCAAAACATAAGTTCAAACAGCATTGTTCACTTAAACCAAAAAAACATAATAGGCCTAACTAAAATGATCCTGATCACACAACCAATTTACACAGCCATGTTCCCAAAAAGCAAAGTTGCAACTACATACAAAATATATTTTGTAGTTAAAGATGTTAATCTTTCTTTCTTGGACGCTTGAAGCCTAGGAGTAGGCACGAATGTCATGAAGGTTTATATCTTTTTTGCAGTTGCAGAAGTTGTTCCTTTCAATGTCTCAGCAGATATGGCCACAGGTGACTTCGTGGAGGCATTCAATCTTGTCTTGCTTTTGATGACATGCAATTTGGGTGGCCTGCCTCTCTTTGCACCCTGCATAGGCCAGTTGCAGAACCATTAATTTTCAAGTAAATAAATACAATTTGTCCAGAAGATAAAGAAATAAGAAAATAACCTGAAGGTCTTGAACAGGCAGTTGGGTATCTTGCATTGGTGGGGTTCCTTCTGGTTGGCTGACTTCCATATCAGGTTGTGGCTGGACTGGTGGAGGAGGGGGAGAATGGGATTGAACTTCATTGTTGGTGTTTGCCTCATCTGTAAGGGAAGCAGGCTCTTTAACAAGGGCAAGCTGAAGTTGCATTTGCCTAGCTTGTTCCTCAACATCCTTTTTTTTCTTCTTTGCACAACTTCTCTTGTTGTGTCCAACTTCACCACAATACATGCACCTGATTGGGTTGTACTTCCTCTTCATCTTGGTGCTTGACCCAACTGGCTACTCTCCCTTATCTTTTCTCCTCTTCTTGATAGGCCTACCAGGTTTTGGCTTAATTGGGGGTGGGACAGGGGCAGGTGACGATGTTTTCTCCCACAGATCTTGTCCTTTCACTGGGTTAACATTGAAACAGTATTTCCTTTTATACGCCTTCATTGTCAACCATTCATGGCAATACTCCTCAGTCCTCTTACCATTTTTATCCTGAATGGCTGAAATTGCATGTATACATGGCATCCCTGTGGCCAGTACATACAAATGTAATGATAAAATTAAAAACAACTCTGACTAAGTGAGGCTAAGGAAAGGAGTGAAAGGGTTTAGTTGATTTACCTGTGAGTTGCCAGAACCTACAGCTGCAAGTGTGCTTTTCCAAGTCCACCATCATGTTTGTGGGCCAGCCATGAACTTCAAACAACTCCTTTTTATCATCCCGACACCATTGGGGAGCCCAGTGACTAGATATCTTTGTCTCGACCATGCTCTTCGTGATTATTCTTCTCACCTCTTCAGCCAAAGTCAAAATAGACTTGGTCCTTTCATGCTTGATTTTAGCATTGAATGATTCGCAAGCATTGTTGCAAATGTTGTCAATCTTGGGATCCTCACTGAAGTATGCCTTCGTCCAAGCTTCCTTTGGCCACTTTTCAAGATACTGCCAAGCCTGCTCATTGATGACCTTAACTCTCTTCATGTTCCCCTTGAACTCATTCCGTGTTCTTGATCTAGCACACTCCCATACCAGGTCTTTCAACTCTGTACTACCCCATTGTTTTGAAAAATTCCGCCACAGATGCCACACACAGAATCTGTGCTGGGCACTAGGCATGACTTCCTTCACTGCTGGAATAAGTCCCTGACCAAAACAGACAAACCCGAAAAGAGTGTTAATCATATCAATCCCTTAAAGATGATCATTAAATCAATTTAGTCCTACTAGTATATCTCATTAAATCAAATAAAACCCAAAACTATGAATATGAGTATGAAAATGGTTCTCACCTTCTGCATGTCTAAAATGATGCACAACTTGTTATCATTGTATTGCCAAGGTCTGACTGCAACAGGTCCAGAAACCATTTCTAGTTGTCTTTATTTTTCACATCTACAATTGCATAGGCAAGGACAAAGATGTGATTATTGGCATCCTGGGCACACGCAGTCAATATTTGCCCACCGTGCAGGGTCTTAAGAAAAGCCCCATCCAATCCAATCATCGGTCTACACCCAGTCTTAAAACCTTTTTTACACGCATCAAGACACACATAAAACCTCTCAAATTGAGGAGGATCCTCTGGCATCGGGATTACACCAACTTGAACTGTAGACCCAGGATTACTTGTCAGTAATTCATTAGCATAGTCCCAGACTAACCCATACTGGGCAACTTCATCTCCCTTTACCACTTTCCTAGCAGCTTTCAATGCTCTAGTGATGTAGGTGCTATTGAGGTTTACATTACACTTCCTGACAAACCACTCATACACTTCACGATGTCTCATGGTAGGGTGCTTCCTAAGTTTTGGAACAAGTTTGCTCAGTATCCACTGTTGGGTGGCTGCCCTGTTTTTTCACCTTCTAGGACAGATATGGTTGTCAACTAGGGTTTTAATCTACCAGGACCCGTCTTGCTTACTACGTGCACAGTATACTATCCAAGGACAGCCCTCAGCCTTACACATAGCCCTAACCCAAACTTGTCATTCTTTGTAAACAATATGTTTCTACCCAACTGGATTGTGTAGTCCCTAGTTGCATGCATAAAATGTTCCTTTGATTTGAATATCATACTAACCTCAAATTTGAGGTCCTCGAACTTTTCCTTGTCATTATACTGAGGATAGACGGTCGGTGATTCCTCATCAGAGTCTAATTCCTGGCCTGAGTCCTCTGAGTGCCATGAGTTGAGATCCAAATCACCATCATCAACATCATTATCTTCTAGGTCTGCCAAATCAAAACCACAATGTAATTAGTCATGTTACCAAAATGAAATCACCAGCATATATCAATTGAGTTAGTCAAATACCTGAATCACATTCATCCTCATCCTTAGAAGCTTCATAGCTCGAATCGTCAGTCTCTATTTCTTTTTCTACTAATCTGGTCTTAACAGGCTTGTGCTTCTCTTTGACCTCACTTTTTTTGTTCACCCTTGTAGAGTTCACACCATCATCACTGCACTGCTATATTCATCATCTCCTAGTACTTTTTTTGAGAAGGCAACTTTGAAGGCTGAGAGGATAATCTGCTACCATCAGCTGAGGCCTTTGTGGATTCAAAGCATACTTTTGGGTGGGATGGTAACTTGGTGGGTTGAGAGTGATGTCTCTTGATTTGGGTTGGCTTAATTTTTAGCACATCTTCTTCCTGCTCACCAACCACAAATGGCTCTGAAACACCATGCTCGAAATACAGGTTGATCAAATTAAAGTTCCTCCTGCAATCCTTGACCATTGCAATCAAATCATGATTTGTGGCCAGCCTCCTCAGCCCAGATTCAAGGGAAACTCCTGGGGATTTCCACCAACATTCCCTAGCCTCAGCATATTCCAGTTTCTTATAGTAACCCTTCACAAAGAACACATCAAGTGTGTCACCTTCAACTCCCATTAACACCTCTGTGTGATCCGGTTCATAGTACAGATTTTCACCATCATTCTTCTTAAACTTCCCACCATGGTGAAATACAAACGTCATAGGAGGACCTTCCATCTACAAGTGCAAAAATAAAATAAATTTAGTCAACAACAAAATCTGAAACAACTTCAGTCTTATAACTGCATGTAAACACACAGCAAACAACATAATCATAATCATCGCAAAGCCTCGATTAAGACCAAACACCAGAATAACCCACGGCATAATGACCAAGAAACCCCTAACAGCAACCGCATACAGAACATGTTCTTCCTAATCCGAACCCTAGTCTCACTAGATGGTTCTTAGAACTACGTCAACATAAACCAACGCACACCAACATTGCAAAATCAACAGAAACTGTCAAAAAAATTGAATCTTACCCTATGGCAGTTACTGTTCCTTCTTCCAACAGCGTAAGTCCTCCGTGAGCTCCTCCAACTTTCCAATGTAGTAGCGCCAACTCCCCCACAAGCCTCGATACGCACAGAAATCGTTAATCACACAACGAGGTTCTGATCAAAGGCAACTATCTTTGGGCATAAAATCCCAAAGTAGAGAGAAGACGAGGGGTTTTGGAGCAAAAGTTCAATAGGGTTGTTATGAGAGGAGTGATGGGAAGAACATTTGAATATCCCACTCTGGACCATAAACGACGTCGTTCCATTGATTTGGGGGTGGAGGATTGACACTACGTCGTTTTGCTCTCTGCCACGCTGGCACTTAACGTTCCAGCTTAGCAAACGTTAGACACATCAGCAACTGAGATGACGGAAGGACAAACTCGATCAACGTGAGTAACTTTCGGGTACACTTTTGATTAATTTTATCTTTCAAGGACGAAAATGGAGATTGGAGTATCTTTCAGGGACGATTTTGACTATTAACTCTTATTTGAAATGTTCCATTTTTAAGAGTTTGGTCCAATTTAAATTATTAATATTTTTTATTATTTTCAAAAAATATATTTTATATTTACAAA
>NC_029786.2:7913271-7929099 GCF_000816755.2 Arachis ipaensis
TTTTTAGTAATTAAAGTTTAATACATATAATTAATTAAATTATATTACTTTTGTTAAAATTAGGCCAGACAAATTAATTTGATCGAAAAAATAGTGAATTAAATCTTGAACTGATATAAATTAATATTATTTTTTATAAAAGATGACTACAATACCTTTATTATAGAAAATGATTAAAATACTCATATTATATATATTAATTTTGAAAACTCTAAATTCTATAGGGTTAGGATTTAGAGTTTTTAAAATTTATATATATAAAATATGAATATTTTAGTCATATTTTATAAAAAATAATATTAATTTAGACCGGTTCAAGATTTGATTCACTATTTTTTGATTAAATTAATTTAACTTGCCTAATTTTGACAAAAATAATACAATTTAATCGATTATATGTGTTAAATTTTAATTATTAGAAAACATTTTAAAAGAAAGACTATTTAGAAGTAGTGAATACCTAAATGTAATTTCAGTACGAGGGTACCAATTTAAAAACTCGTTTTTTTTAGCTATCACTATAATAGTATGATCACAAGTAGCAGTAGTCATCCATTAGTTTAAAAAGCAGAGTGGAAGAAGAACTGAAAAGTTCGTTAATTAATGCTGCCATTAGTACCAATATTTGATCTTTTCGTGTTATGAGCCATTCATGGCCTTGAGAACCTGGAGAAGACTGATTACGTTTCCTAGATTGCCATTATTATATTTTGTAAGTTGTAACTGTAAATGTAGCAATTAAAGTATTAAAATCACCACAATTTTGGTATTGATATATCATATTGAAACACGTGATAAGCATATCAAAATCATGGAGGGAAGTTCTTCTTCTTCTTCTTCTTCTTCTCTCTCAAAGTCTTTTTCTGATGTAGATGATTCACTACTCTTAGTTGATGATTTCTACTTTTCAGCCCTCTTTGATTCTGAAGAATTATTCCCAATCAATGATGAGAAATATGCAGAGGAACTACATTTACAAGAGGCTCTATATTCTTCTGCTATAAGCCTCAAGAGAAAACTCAAAGAGGTTCATTCTGAATCTTCTACTCATCAATCTCATCATCGTCATCATTATCTTCGTGATGATCAAGTAGTCTTGTGTGCTATTTGCATGGATTCAAAACCATCCAAAGAGATTTTCATCAACCAAAACTGCAACCACTCATTCTGTGATGAATGCATTGCAAAATATGTAGCTGCAAAGATTCAAGAGAATATATCACATGTGAAGTGTCCTGAACCAAAATGCAGAGAAATCATGGAGCCTCAGAATTGCATGTCAATAATTCCAAAGGAAGTGTTTGAAAGATGGGAGAATGCACTTTGTGAGAATCTGGTTCTTGCAACATCAAAGAAATTCTATTGCCCTTTCAAGGATTGTTCAGCAATGTTGGTGAATGATGATGGGAGTGAAGTTGTGACTTGTTCTGAGTGTCCAAATTGTCATAGATTGTTCTGTGCACAGTGTAAAGTTCCATGGCATGGTGGAATGGAATGTGGTGAGTTTATGAGTTTGAATGAAAATGAAAGAGAGAAGGAAGATCTTATGGTGATGAATCTTGCAAAGGATAAGAGATGGAGAAGGTGTTCTAAATGCAGATTCTATGTTGAAAAAAATCAGGGATGTTCACACATTTCTTGCAGGTTTGGTTAATTTATTTCTAATGAACAATTAATCTTTTTTTGGCACAATCTTATAATGTTAATGTTGCACTTTTAGTTATGTTTATGTTTATAATTTGTTGATTGAGCATTCCTAATGAAAAATAATGGCGTTGTTTGTTTTAAGAATAAGTATAAGAAGTTAATTTTTTAATTTAGTTGATATTTGTTATTTTAACATTTAAATTATTTTTTAAACTTTTTTTTTAGAATTTATTCTTTAGTCTTAGGATATAAGATTTATAATTTAAGATTTAGTTCCAAAAAATTTAAAGTTAAAAGTATATAATTTATAAAACAGTATAATTACGGTTTTATTATTTAGATTTGAACTTAGTTCATGTTTTTTTATAACAGCATAATCTTATATTTCATAATTTGAACTTGACTAATTAAGAATATAATATCTAATTAGTACTGTCTTTTTTATTTGAATTAATTTTAATTTGCAAATTACTCAAGTTTTATCTTATTATATTTTGATTTAATTTTTTAAATATCTTGTTTTGTAGGTGTGGCCATCAATTCTGTTATGCTTGTGGAAAGCCATGGAATCAGTACCATGGTTGTACATAAATAGATATCACTAAGAATTTTAATAGTTCATCAACTACTTAGATTACAAGTGACAGTTTTACTATTTTCAGAAGTTAGAAGTTTTTGTGAAGTTGTAATGCATACTGATTTTGTTGTTAATTATGCTCTTTTAAGTACTTATATTATCTAACTAATTTGACTCTGTCATTTTTAAATCTCACCAGATATATCATATTTGGTTATTTAATTTATTTTTTTGATATGGTATTTTAAATTTTGATTAAGATATTTGTAACTAATTAATAAGATATATTTATATTTAGAAAAAAGGATAAATAGATCTTTAACATTGGATCGGAACCTTTAAAAATTAGTTACCAAACATTGTTGACTATTAATATATCTAATCTTTTTTTTTAATCTAAATCTAAACATTTCTTATCTTTACTTAAATTTTAGAACCAGTAGAATCTATCTTAGATAATAAATATGATTGATGTGTATATATATCACATAACAATTATTTAGGTTATTTTATTTCTTAGTTTAGTTCTTGTATAGTCACTTTTTCTTCAATTCTTGAATCACTTTTTTTTTATCCTTTTTTCGCCTCAAACAAGTGAGGTGACTATTCGATAAACGATTTTGAATCCTTGATCTCTTAACCATTGAATATTTTTTTTTTTATATATTCTCTTGATCTCACCTATAAAATAAATGGTGATAGATTATATTTTACCCTCTAAAGTTAAATTCAAAATTTAAAGGATCCAAATTCTCCATAAACTTGAGTTGTTTTCTTTAATCACTTCTTTAATTCCAAATTTTTGCATGAAAGTCAAGATGACATTAAGTATTGATGGCAATAATCAATATTAACAATGAAGATCCAAAGGTTAAGATTATGAAACCACGTAAGAATGGCATAGAGCTACTTTTTTGTGGAAGGTACTGTGATTTTAAGCCATTGTGGGAGATGTGCGTTGCTTCATGTCTCAGGGACAATATTGTCATTGTGTCTTACCATGATTCAAAATGCAAGGTTGAGTATGGACCTGAACACTTTTGTTCTCTTCTTCCACTTGAAGTGTTTAAGAGATGACAGAAAGTGATCAAAACTTGTAATACTCCAATTTTAGATAAACAATTGAATAAGAACCCTATTCATGTTGATGATGATGAAGAGAATAGGGATGTCAAAGATGCTATAATGGTGATTGAATCAAATAATGATGATGTTGATTATGAAAATATAAAAGAAAATAGAATAAAAATCGTGGTAAGAATGTTTATTAGAATTTGCATAGGCCATAATCAATTTTTAAAAAGATATTTTGAATTTAGCTTTTTTAACTTCATATTTGAATTATGAATTTTAGAGTTTTTTTATTTTTTTATAAGCTTAGTATTGTTTTTCATTTGCATAGGCATGGTCTCTTTTATTTTGAGGCCAAATATTTCTTTGTATAAGAGTGATAAAATAACTTTTAAAAATGAAAGAAGCCATATTTTTATACTTCTTAAAATATATTGAATTAACTTTTTTAAAAGTCAAAAGCATTTTTTAAAAATGGTACTAAACACACGTAATCTGACTTTTTATATTTTAAAAGTAAGAAAAATAGCTTTTGTTACTTCTCAAATAAAGGGTCAGTTTGAATTGACTTTTGAAAGAAGTACTTTCTTTTTTTAATTTTTAAAAAAGATCTTTTTTAACCGACAAAAATTATTTCACATTTGGATAGACTTTTTAAAAAGAGTTTTTAAGTATTAAAAACGTTTTTACTTTTACTTTTTTTAATAAAAGTATTTTTTTTAAAAGATGTATGCAAATATGTTTTAAATTGAATAAAAGTACTTTATTAAAAAAATACTTTTTCACTAAAAAAGTCAATCCAAACTAGTACGAACTCTTAGTTCATAAAAAAGACTTGGATATATAGTATTATTCTTTAAAATTTGATTAAGATATTTGTAACTAATTAATAAGATATATTTATATTTAGAAAAAAGGATAAATAAATCTTTGACCTTTTAATATGCAGACATTTAAGTTCTCTAAAATTTGAAAATACATTTAAGTCCTGATCTTTTCAAAATCTGGACATATGGATCTCTCATGTTCACTTAGGTCTGTCGGACCTAACGAAAAAATCAAACGTGACTCCCGTTGTATGACTTGATCGATACGGATGTACATGTGTGAGAGTTTTAAAATGGGACAAATTAGACTCAACATGAATGTGTCCAGATTTTGAAGAAGTTAGAGACTTAAATATATTTTTATATCATTAGAAATTTAAAAGTCCGCAAACCAAAAAATCAATAATCGATTTATCCTTTTCTCTTATATTTAAATATTTTCTCCTTTAAATTGATAGTCTATCTCTTTTATCTTTTTGAATTAGTTTTTATTTTTTAAATAAAAGAAAAAACTTAACGGAAACAATGTATCCATAACTAACCTTTAAAAATCAGATAGAAAACATGGTTGACTATTAATATATCTAATTTTTTTGTGTTATCTAAATTTAAATCTAAATCTTTCTTGTCTTTATTTAAATTTTAGGAACGGCAGAATCTATATTTAGTTAAGAGTAATGTTACACATTTAAGTTTTTTTTATAAAACAAGTTCAATCAACTTAAACAATAAAACTTGAAATAATGCTAGTCATAATTAACTGATTTTTATTATGTTAGATTAATTTAATTAGATTTGATTAATAAAAATCATAGTTATCTTCATGATCTTCAAGTAGTCTTGTGTGCTATTTGCATGGATTCAAAAGTCAAAACCATTCCAAGAGATTTTCATCAACCAAAACTGTAACCACTCATTCTATGATGAATGCATTGCAAAATATGTAGCTGCAAAGATTCAAGAGAATATATATCAAATATGAAGTGTCCTGAACCAAAATGCAGAGGAATATTGGAGCCTCAGAATTGCATGTCAATAATTCCAAAGGAAGTGTTTGAAAGATGGGAGAATGCATTTTGTGAGAATCTTGTTCTTGCAACATCAAGGAAATTCTATTGCTCTTTCAAGGATTGTTCAACAATGTTGGTGAATGATGATGGGAATGAAGTTGTGACTTGTTTTGAGTGTCCAAATTGTCATAGATTGTTCTGTGCACAGTGTAAAGTTGCATGGCATGGTGGAATGGAATGTGGTGAGTTTATGGGTTTGAATGAAAATGAAAGAGAGAAGGAAGATCTTATGGTGATGAATCTTGAAGAGGCTAAGAGATGGAGAAGGTGTTCTAAATGCAGAATCTATGTTAAAAAAAATTAGGGATGTTCACACATTTCTTGCAGGTTTGGTTAATTAATTTCTAATCAATAATTAGTCTCTTTTTTTTGGCACAATCTTATAATGTTAATGTTACTCTTTTCTCAGTTCTATTTCTTTTAGTTATGTTTATGTTCAAAATTTGTTGATTGAGCATTCCTAATAAAATATGATGGCGTTTGTTTTAAGAATAAGTATAGGAAGTTAATTTTTTTAGTTAGTTAATGTTAATTATTTTATATGGTTAAATTATGTTTTAAGTTTTTTTTTTTAGGATTTATTCTTTAGTCTTAGGATATAAGATTTATAATTTATGATTTAGTCTAAAAAAATGAAATTTAAAGTTAATATATAATTCATAAAAAAATGGCTATTTTTTTTTTGGGAGCTAATTACTAGTTGAACTCTTGATTAATTACGGTTTTATTATTTAGATTTGAACTTAGCTTATATTTCTTATAACACCGTAATCTTATATTTTATAATTTGAACTTGACTAATTAACAATATAGAATCTAATTAGTACTATCTTTTTTATTTGAATTAATTTTAATGTGCAAATTACTCTAATTTTATTTTATTATATTTTGATTTAATTTTTTTTAATTTCTTGTTTTGTAGGTGTGGCCATCGCTTCTGCTATGCTTGTCACTACTAGATAATTGACTTTTACTAACATTTAAAAAATGTTACCAAATCATATTAAAATGTTAGCTATGTATATTAGTAACATTTTAACAAATGTTAAATATACCCTATGTTACTAAATAGTTTCACTAACATTATTCTAAAGATTTAATAACATTTAATAAAAATGTTACAATAGATCTTTTATAGTAATATTATGAGAAATGTTACAATAAACCTTTCTTAGTAACACTTAAAAAAATGTTACGATAGATATATTTTGTATCAGTTAGAAAAATGTTACCATAGATATTTTTTGTAACACTTAAAAAATGTTACAATAGATATTTTATGTAACATTTAGAAAAATGTTACCATAAATATTTTTTGTAACACTTCAAAAAATATTACCATAGATATTTTTTGTAACACTTAAAAAATGTTACAAAAGATCTTTAGTAACATTTTTTTAGTTATATTATACTATTTTTTATTTTTTATTTTATATTATATATAATATAAATATACTAAAATTAATTACTAACATGAAATATTTCATTAAATTCACAAATTCACAAAATGAAATTTTTATAGCCACTTTCATTAATCAATAATCATTGTACAAATTTGCTTTATGATGTAAATAAAATAGAAAAAGAAAAAATACTTATAACACTTAAACTTTATAAACATTCCATATAAAAAAGAAAAGAAAAAGTATACTATGTACATAAAGAACTTAGTCCTTATATTAATCCTAGAAAAATGTATTTATCCGTTTGACTAGCTCATCGCTGCGACGACTTATTACTATTCCCTCAAACCAGTCAATCAAGTTCACCTGATGCACATCAAACAAAAAAATTGTACACTTGCCTGCAATGTTAGACCAATAAATGAACTGGAAAAAACATTTAAATCATAAGTAAAAAGGGCACAGCAGAAATGCACTTGCCTTCACTTTCACTCCAATGTACTTTTCTACTCTACCCTATGGGTTTGCTTTACGAGGACCATCTTCATCATCCTCGTCATCATCGTGACCACCATCCTAAGGGAAAGGAATGGATACAAAATATCAATTACAATAACCAAAAAAGAAAAAAATAACTTCAATTGAGATAGCTCAGTTCTCACAAATTTCACATAAAAAATTGATAATCAAGCACCGCAGAAGAGAAAGTAAGAAATCACTTTGAGATAAAAGCATGATCCTATATAACACGCTAGAAAGCAAGATCCTTTCACAAACCAGATAAAGATTTAACAATCACAAACCTTCTTCTTCATCATAACCAGATGACCATGACCCCTCGGTACGAGTTCAGAAAACACTTCTCGAAAATGCCTAGCAACACCTTTGAAAGTGCGCTCTATTGATTCATCCTTCCGTTGATCATGTACAGATATTAGCTCTCTAATTTTCTGCAATTACTCAATGCCAGTGACAGAGAACTAAAATAATTTAGTGATGCTGTATAGACCAGTGTCAAAAAAAAATGCAAAAGCTGGGTTTGGATGTTTCACATTCAAAATGAACCTTAGTACTGGAATACAACTCCCATAAGAAAATAAAAGCAGTCAAAAATATAAAAAGGGGAAAAAGTTATTTCATATATATGCAAGTGGTTAACAACACCTTTTTCAGGGACAAATCAAAATATCACCACCATTTTCAGGGAGAAATAAAAATATCAACAATCAGATGCCATGAAAGATCAGTTGTACCAAATCTTTCAGATGCTATAGTGCAGAACAGGAACTAGCAATGTATATCAAGCATTTAGCTATCAGGTAATCACCCACCTTAATGTGAATTATAAAGAACCATTTCAACCAAAAGGCCAGACAATTACCTCATCTCCTGCATCAAGTTTAGCTTGCCTTTTCTGAAGTTCCTCTCGTTGTTCTGTAAAATTTATATACTAGTCAAGTGCTTTCTTGTTTACATGACTGAACTGCTGCAGTTGATCATGGCACCTGTGCAACGCTTTATGCAATTCTTTGATATTCCTCCTTTTGTACCTAAGAAGGTGCAATAAAGTTAGCTAAAACAAAACTATAGAGATAACGACAAACTGCAAGGAAATAACCTATGACTGTAACAGCACATATCTTCTGCATTATTTAAAATATGGCAGATTTCTTGATCATTTAAAAGAAAATTAAAAAAATAAAATAAAAACTTTATTTATGTCCCAAAATTGAAATAAAAAAGAAATGATCATCAAGAAAAGCCTTACGTCTCAAATGCATCTGATGTCAATGGGCCCAGTTCCCTTATTTTCTTTGTATATTCCTCTTCTTTAGCAGAATATATATTTTTTTTACTCACCTTAAGTACATTGCATTTCTCAGTAACAAAATAATGAAGAATTAATCACAATATTTTTTCTCTTAAAAGTTTAAAGATCTTTTTGGTATGAGAAACATACCAGGGTATTCAACAACTTCTTTACTAAACCCATACCTATTGAACAATGTACCCAGCCAACACAAAAATCAGATCTAGTATTGCACATCCATTCAAAAGACACTTAAATGTATGTATCACACAGATATACAATTTAAAGGTTTTTTATCATCAAGTTGTATCAAAACTCAAGTATTCGGTATCAAAAGCTAATTGATAGACAAATTTTGAATTGTGTCCGCGCTTACATTACTAGAAGAGATTGTGGCCTTTGATGCCAAGTCGGAATTCCTATCACTGGATCCTGAAATCACCAAATAAATCAATAATGGAAGTTCCTGTGGAAACCACCAAATAAATAAAATAACTAAGCACACTCAATCCACAAATCAAAGAGAAAAGAAGGAGACTAAGTAATTATAGATATTTAATTAATAGTTTTAATTAATTAATTAATTAATTAATTAGAATCACCTATGATTTCAAATCTTACCTTACTGGAATGAGATTGAGTCTGCGATTGAATCATGCATGAGATCGACGAGGCAGAGCGAGAGATCGAGAAGAGGCAAAACAAAAAATTGAGGAGGTAGAACAAGATCGAGAGATTCAGAGAACTGAGATATTGAGGAGGCAGAGCGAAATTGAAAAATTCAGAGCACTGAGAATGTGACTGAGAGTGATGGCGGATTCGATTTCAGAGTAGTAAGAATTTTTTTTTATTTATGAAATTAGGAATATGTGACAGTTTTTGTAAACTTTTTATAAAAATTAAACTCATTTACTAACATTTTATTAAAAATGTTACTTAATATTTAATTTTATTATAATTACTAACATTTTAATAAATGTTAAAAGATAAATGTTACTAAATGTGTGAAATGTAGTAGTGTATGTGGAAAGCCATGGAATCAGTACCATAGTTGTACATAAATAGATATCATTAGAAATTTTAATTTCTTAATCGCCCCGCCGATGATCATAACAACGATGACAGTAACAGCAAGGTGGTTGTTGATTTTTCTTCTCCGATAACAGGAACAAGGCACAAGAGAGCAGCAGCATGTTAAGCCCAACAACTCTGTCAAAAAAAGGAGATTCCTCACCATGATGATATGCCTTCTGTCACCAAAGTTTATGTAATTAATTAATTAACTAACATAGTTTTTTCCCATTTAATTAAGATAATTAATTATGTGATAATAATAATTATGTGTTAATTATATGGTCTCATACGGTTACATTAATGCAACAACAGCAACAATAACAAGTAGATAATGATGAGGTTGTTGAAGGAAAAGTAATAGGGGGGAGGGGAAGCCAGACAGTTGCTTGATTCAGGAAACGATCAAGCTTCAAGCATCAGATTCTTCTTCCGATGAAAGAACACGATCCAGCACACCTCATGCCTAAGTTGAAATCAGGAAAGAACGAGAGGGAAGACAGTCCAGATTCACAATCACAAGCTTGGAGTCCCGTTCCCAACAAGCTCCAGAAACCCAACTCCACCATGGACCAATCCTCTTCTGAAGCCACCATAAGAAAAGTCCGTGTTTCAGTCCGTGCTCCCTCAGAAGTTCCCATGGTATCTCCCTCTTCTTATTCGTATGGATCAACTAATTAACTAACTTATCTGACTCAATGGATCAACTAATTAACTAATTTATCTGACTCAAGCATAAACCGCTATACTCCTATCACAATTTATGTATTTTGGAATTCGTTAAAAAATTGTTGGAGGGGTGTCGCAGTTTTTTTTATTGTATTGTGTTTAAACGTAAATCACTGTATCTCTCTAGCAATTTAAGTATGAACCTAATTTGGTGATCTTTTATCACGATTTCTATAATAATATAAAAATTGTATTTGCGTATGTAATTTTGAGATATTGTAATCAGATAAAATTAAAATGCAAATAATTTATTTTAATAATTTGTTTTTTTATAAGTTAAAAAAATTATTTATAAACTTATTTATCTTTTTGAACCGTTTTTATTTTTTATGAAACAATGTATTCATAATCATCCTTTAAAAATCAATTAGAAAACAGTTATCTAAATCTTTTTTTGTGTTATCTAAATCTAAATTTTTTTATCTTTGTTTGAATTTTAGGATAGTAAAAATCTATCTTATATCTTTGAAAATAAATATGATTATGAATGTGTATATATATAACATAACAATCACTCAAGTGAGTTATTTTCATTCTTAGTTTAGCTCTTGTATAGGCACTCTCTCTTCTTCAATTCTTGAATCACTTTTTATTCCTCACAATATTTTTTATCTACAACAGAGGAGTGAGGTGACTATTCTACAAATCTGAGTTGATTTTTTTAATTCCAATTTTTCGCATCAAGGTCAAGAATGGCATTAAGTATTGACGGCAATAATCACAATACTAATAATGAAGATCCAAAAGTTGAAATGATGAAACCACAGAAGAATGGCGTAGAGCTACCCTTTTGTGGAAGATGCTGTGATTTCAAGCTAACGTGGGAGATGTTTAAGATTCTAAAATGTGGCCATAATTTTTGTAGGTTTTGCATGCATGAATACGTTGCTTCATGTCTCAGGGACAATATCATCATGGTGCCTTGTCCTGATCCAAAATGCAAGGTTAAGTATGGACCTGAATACTTTTGCTCTCTTCTTCCATTTGAAGTGTTCAAGAGATGGCAGAAAGTGATTAAAGATTGTAACACTCCAATTTTGGATAAACAATTAGACAAGAATCCTATTCATGTTGCTGATGATGAAGAGAATAACGATGTCAAAGAAGATGCTACAATAGTAATTGAATCGGATGATGATGATGTTGATTATGAAAATATAGTCGACAAAGAAAAGAAGAATAAAAAACGTGGTAGGAATGTTTATTAGAATTTGCATAGGTTATGGTCAATTTTCAAGAAAATATTCTGAATTTAGCTTTTTTATTTCATATATGAGTTATGAATTTTATGGGTTTTTTATTTTTTTTTAAGCTTAATAGTTTTTCATTTGTATAAGTCATGGTTTTTTTTATTTTGAAGTCAATTTTTTTTAATAGGAGTGATAAAATAATTTTTAAAAAAGAGATAAGTAATATTTTTCTACTTCTTCGAATGGGGATACTCCCATAAAGGATTTGAATCCTCTAAAGTTTTAATTTTACTTTAGAGAGTGAAGTGTGATCTTCTATCTTTGATTAATTTCTCTTTCATATTTATTCTTAGTCTCATCTATAAAATAAATGGTGAAAGATCAAACTTTATTCTCTAAAGTGAAATTCAAACTTTAAAGGATTCAAATCCTTCCATAAAAATGTTCCAAACATCTTTTTTTTTAAGTTATTGATACGTCACATTTTAATTGGTGGTATCTAAAAAACTAATTAATAAATTATTCTTTAAACTCGGTTTAAAAATTCAGTTTAACTCTGTTTGGTTCACATAAACCAAACCGGATCATGCTTAATTTTTTTTTTAAATTGCTGATACGACGTCGTTCAGCAATCCTAAACTCTACCTTCTCCTCCCTCAACGACACTCTTCACTGAAGCTCTCGAGCTCTCTCATCTCTCTCGGTGTGGCTCATTCCTCTCGCACCCAGCTCTCTCCTTCTCTCGTCTCCGGTCTCCCTCACTGTCTCCGGACTGGCACTCAAGCTCGTCGTTGCTCTCTCGGCTCCGGTCTCTCTCACGGTCTCTGGTCTCCCACTCAGTCTCGCTCGCTCGCCTTCCCTGCCATCGTCATCACCGACGGCAGAAGCAGCAGATCCCGGGACTGGTCGTCATCGTCTCTCCCTGTCTCGCACCGTCTCGCAGTCAGTCCCGCGCCTTCGTTGCGCTCGTCGTTGCCGGCGGAAGAAGCAGCAGGTCCCGGGGCTTCCCCTCGCTGTCAGCAACTCTCGCCGTCAGCTTCCTTCGCGCAACCAGAAGCTAGTCCCGATTTGGTGAGTCCCAACAAATTCCCCTGTTCTTTCCTTTCCTGTTTTGTTGCTGTGTTTGATTTTGCTGCTGAAAATATCACTGAACTACTCTTTTTGTTGCTGAAAATAATCACCGACGTGAATTTGTTACTGATTATCACTGAACCATCCATAATTTGTTGTTGAAAATATCACAAAAACAATGTATCCATAACTAACCTTTAAAAATAAGATAGAAAACATGGTTGACTATTAATATATCTAATTTTTTTTGTGTTATCTAAATTTAAATCCAAATCTTTTTTGTCTTTATTTAAATTTTAGGAACGGTAGAATCTATATTTAATTAAGAACAATGTTACACATTTAAGTTTTTTTTATAAAACAAATTCAATCAACTTAAACAATAAAACTTGAAATAATGCTAGTCATAATTAACTGATTTTTGTTATGTTAAACTAATTTAATTAGACTTGATTAATAAAAATCATAGTTATCTTCATGATCTTCAAGTAGTCTTGTGTGCTATTTGCATGGATTCAAAACCATTCCAAGAGATTTTCATCAACCAAAACTGTAACCTCTCATTCTGTGATGAATGCATTGCAAAATATATAGCTGCAAAGATTCAAGAGAATATATATCAAATGTGAAGTGTCCTGAACCAAAATGCAGAGGGATATTGGAGCCTCAGAATTGCATGTCAATAATTCCAAAGGAAGTGTTTGAAAGATGGGAGAATGCACTTTGTGAGAATCTTGTTCTTGCAACATCAAAGAAATTCTATTGCTCTTTCAAGGATTCCTTGACTACAATTTGTTAGTGATTTGTTAGCTAAATCTTTTTTGTCTTTATTTAAATTTTAAGAACGGAAGGATTTATCTTAGATAAGAGTATTGTTACACATTTAAGGTTTTTTTATGAACCAAGTTCATTCATGTTAAACAATAAGACTTGGAATAATGCTAGTCATAACTAACTGATTTTTGTTATATTAGACTAATTTGATTAGACTTAATTAATAAAAAATTGGAGTGACTTCCCTTCCACCATTGGGTTGCCTACTTGCTGTAAGAACCTTGTTCGGATTCCATGATGATGCCCAAGGATTTAACAAGAAAATCAACTCAGCTGCAAAAAATGTCCAAAGGCAACTTCCTGATCTTAAGATTGTTGTATTTGATATTTATAAGGCTCTCTATGACCTTGTTGAATCCCCTTCAAAATTTGGTAAGACTGGAATACAATAATCTCATACATGGCATTCATGTCTTGGTGAAAAATCATGTTATCTAATCTTCTAATTAACCTGTCTGATTTAAAATGTTCAACATCCTTATTGTGCAATCCAAAATCGCTAGGAGCTTGCTGCAGTGCAACTCTCTTTCAGATTTATGACATTGGAAATGGATTTGGCCATTTTGGTGATGTAAGTTTGCCTAACTTTTGTGTCAACTATGGGTTAGGTTGACTCTCTAGGAGATTTTGGTACTAGGGGACTGTAACCCCCAAAAAAAAAAAAAGTAAATGGAATGATAAATTCAACACTTCCATGTCAACGTGACCGTTTTTTATGGTGGCGAAAATGTTAATAATTTGTAAACATCCTATTAAGGTTTAATCATTTTGTTATTTGTAAAATTTTCAATTAGGTGTGTATATCTTTTTTTTCTTTTAACTGGAGACTTGCACCAAATAATTTTTTTTAAGTAGGTCCTTTTTAGCAGTAATTATGTTAATATTTTAGGTATCGAACTTAAAAAAAATTAGTGTATCTGTGCACAGTGTAAAGTTGCATGGCATGGTGGAATGAAATGTGGTGAGTTTATGAGTTTGAATGAAAATGAAAGAGAGAAGGAAGATCTTATGGTGATGAATCTTGCAAAGGCTAAGAGATGGAGAAGGTGTTCTAAATGCAGAATCTATGTTGAAAAGAATGAGGGATGTTCGCACATTTCTTGCAGGTTTGGTTAATTTATTTCTAATGAACAATTAGTTTTTTTTTTTGCACAGTCTTATAATGTTAATGTTTCTCTTTTCTCTGATTATAGCTCTGTTTCTTTTAATTATGCTTATGTTCACAATTTATTAATTGATCGTTCCTTAATGAAAAATCATGGTTCTGTTTCTCAGCTCATGTTTCTTGTACCATCATAATTTTATCTTTATAATTTAAACTTGACTAATTATAATATCATTTCTAATGAACAATTAGATAAAGGATGTTCATAATGTGAACTTGCTTGATTGTAATAACAGCATAGTCTTATTATCTTATTGATTAGAGATTTAATTAATTAGGAAAATGCTCTTTTTTGGCACAATTTTTTAATGTTAATAATTTTTTTCGGTTCTGTTTCTTTTAATTATGTTTATGTTTGTAATTTGTTGATTAAGCGCTTTAGTCAAGCTTGCTTCGGATGGTGATGGTTCTATCACACACTTGAGAGGATTACTTGTTTGTGAGAATCTTGTTCTTGCAACATCAAAGAAATTCTATTGCCCTTTCAAGGATTGTTCAGCAATGTTGGTGAATGATGATGGGAATGAAGTTGTGACTTGTTCTGAGTGTCCACATTATCATAGATTGTTCTATGCACAGTGTAAAGTTGCATGGCATGGTGGATTGGAATGTGGTGAGTTTATGAGTTTGAATGAAAATGAAAGAGAGAAGGAAGATCTTATGGTGATCAATCTTGCAAAGGCTAAGAGATGGAGAAGGTGTTCTAAATACAGAATTTATGTTGAAAAGAATGAGGGATGCTCATACATTTCTTGCAGGTTTGGTTAATTTATTTCTAAAGAACAGTTAGTCTTCTTTTTTTTTTTTTTGGCACAATCTTATAATGTTAATGTTTCTCTTTTCTCTGATTATGACTCTGTTTCTTTTAATTATGTTTATGTTCATAATTTATTGATTGATCATTCCTTAATTAAAAATTATGGCTCTGTTTCTCAGTTCGTATTTCTTGTATCATCATAATTTGTTTATAATTTAAACTTGACTAATTATAAATATAATATCATTACTAATGAACAATTAGATAAAGAGAAATTATAGCGTACAGATGTGAAGATACAGATATGCTTTTTGGTTCGTTACATAGTTGACGCGTGGATCTCTGCCGGTAATTGGGGGAGCAGCTCGCTGACGTTACTGAACGGCTTGCAGAGGCTGCAGGGCTGGTTTAAATTGGTCCAGATTGTAGCTAAGCTGGTGGGGGATGGTGATTCCGGGTCAGCAGAAGAAATCCGTTGAACGGATATGATGAATAAACTTGCCTTTTTGGGCCCCTTATCTTGAAATACTATGGGTGGGCCGTGGGTTAGGTTGACTCTCTAGGAGATTTTGGTACTAGGGGACTGTAACCCCCAAAAAAAAAAAA
>NC_029786.2:7930664-7960068 GCF_000816755.2 Arachis ipaensis
GGACCCAATTAAAAAAAAATTCGGTGCAAGGACTCAATTAAAAAAAAGTACAAAGACTTAGTTACAAATTTTGCAAAACTATAGAGACCATCAGAAAAATTAAATCTTCTTTTAAAGAATGCAGTGAAAATATGGAAATAGAGAATAAGACATAGCATTGTACGTTCTGAATATTTTTAAGGTTTAATTACTCTGTTGAGGCATGTAGTTTGGAAAAATTTTCAATTAGAACTCTATACTTTTTTTTTCTTTTAATTGGGTCATTGGCTCTTTGCATCCATTTTTTTTTTCATTCAGGTCTCTTTACAGTAGTTGGCTTAATTGTATAGGCATCTAATTAAAACAAAAGAAATAGGTACAGGAACCCAATGAAAAGGAAAACAAAGTATAGGGACCCGAATTAAAAAATAAATTGGTGCAAGGACTCTATTAAAAGGAAAAAAAGTAAGGAGACCTAATTCAGAATTTTGCGAAACGATAGGAACCAACAAAGTAATTAAACATCTTTTTAAGTATATATACACTATGTTTAGGTAAATAACGAATCGGTACCGAAAAGATTTTGCAATTGATAAAATAACAACAGAATAAAGTAATATTTTTTGTATTTATATATTTTATATTTAATTATTTAAAATAAAATATTTTATTGCCATCTAAAGTATTGTGTATTAAATTATTGTGTATGATGACGGTTTCTTACTCTGTTACTGTGGATGGTCAACCTCATGGCTATTTTAAGCCATGTAGAGGGCTGCGACAAGGTGACCCTCTCTCTCCCTATCTATTTCTATTTTGTGCAGAGGGACTCTCCCATTTGCTCCACAGAGGAGAACAGAGACAGAATATTTCTGGATTGAAACTCAATCACAGATGCCCTAGAATCAGTCATTTATTTTTTACAGATGACTCTATCCCATTCAGTCGGGCGTCGGAAGGAGATTGTCAGAACTTACTGAGTATTCTGCAAGTATATGAAGAAGTCAGTGGACAAGTGGTTAACTTAGATAAATCTTCAGTCTTTTTCAGCAACAACACTCTAATTTGGACTCGGGACCGGTTAGCAGAGATATTACAAGTTTTCCATGTCGATAATCAGAACAAATACCTTGGCTTGCCTTCGGTTGTTCAGAGATCGAAAAGAGCAACATTTAATTACATAAGAGACAAGGTAAATCAAAAACTACAACACTGGAAGAGAACTCTCTTGTCTTCGAGTGGCAGAGAGGTTTTGATCAAGGCAGTAGCCACAGCGGTTCCATTATACACTTTGAGTTGTTTCAAGCTACCAGACACCCTAATGGAAGATATACAATGTTCTATGCTCAATTTTTGGTAGGGCCAAAAAAGGGATGAAAGAAGAATACATTGCATTGGGTGGAAAATTACATGCAGACCGCGGGCTCAAGGAGGACTGAATTTCAAAGATTTAAAGGCCTTCAACCTTGCAATGTTAGCAAAGCAAGGATGGAGACTTTTAAAGCGGCCAAACTCCCTGCTATCAAAGATGTACAAAAGTAAATACTATAAATACACTGATTTCCTAAGAGGAGAAGCAGGGAACAACCCATCATAGGACTGAAAAGTGTATTAGAAGGAATGTATAATGACGGTTTCTTACTCTGTTACTGTGGATGGTCAACCTCATGGCTATTTTAAGCCATGTAGAGGGCTGCGACAAGGTGACCTTCTCTCTCCCTATCTATTTCTATTTTGTGCAGAGGGACTCTCCTATCTGCTCCACAGAGGAGAACAGACAGAATATTTCTGGATTGAGACTCAATCACAGATGCCCTAGAATTAGTCATTTATTTTTTACAGATGACTCTATCCCATTCAGTTGGGCCTCGAAAGGAGATTGTCAGAACTTACTGAGTATTCTGCAAGTATATGAAGAAGTCAGTGGACAAGTGGTTAACTTAGATAAATCTTCAGTCTTTTTCAGCAACAACACTCTAATTCGGACTCGAGACCGGTTAGCAGAGATATTACAAGTTTTCCATGTCGGTAATCAGAACAAATACCTTGGCTTGCCTTCGGTTGTTCAGAGATCGAAAAGAGCAACATTTAATTACATAAGAGACAAGGTAAATCAAAAACTACAACACTAGAAGAGAGCTCTCTTGTCTCCGAGTGGCAGAGAGGTTTTGATCAAGGCAGTAGCCACAGCGGTTCCATTGTACACTTTGAGTTGTTTCAAGCTACCAGACACCCTAATAGAAGATATACAATGTTCTATGCTCAATTTTTTGTAGGGCCAAAAAAGGGACGAAAGAAGAATACATTGCATTGGGTGGAAAATTACATGCAGATTGCGGGCTCAAGGAGGACTGAATTTCAAAGATTTAAAGGCCTTCAATCTTGCAATGTTAGCAAAGCAAGGGTGGAGACTTTTAAAGCGGCCAAACTCCCTGCTAGCAAAGATGTACAAAAGTAAATACTATAAATACACTGATTTCCTAAGAGGAGAAGCAGGGAACAACCCATCATGGGATTGGAAAGTGTATTAGAAGGAAGAAAAGTCTTAGAAAAAGGCCTACTGTGAAAAATTGGAAGAGGTATCTCAGTAAGGATCAGAGAAGATTCTTGGGTCAAGGAATTTACTACAATTACTCCTAATTCTAATGTCAGACCAGAACCAAGACTAATTTGGGTTTCAGACCTCATATTACCAAACAGACAATGGAATCAGAGAATGGTTCAGTCCAGAAATTTCTCAAGCAATTATACAGACCAATATACACAACGAAAAAAATACTGTTACCTGGATGAAGGAAAAGAATGGCTGCTACTCTGTGTCCTCAGGTTACCATATAGCCTTTCAATTCAATCATCCCCCAATTGATTTTCTACCTGAACAGTGTAAAATCAAAAAGCTATGGTTAGGAATCTGGAATTCAAAGAGTCAACCGAAGATAAAAACCTTTATGTGGAAAGCCCTCCATGAAGGATTACCTGTGAAAGTGAAGCTCCACTCAAGAATCCCTTCAATCAGTCTAATTTGTCCTCGGTGCAACGAGCAAGAAGAAATAGTGGTACATTGTTTATGGATGTGCCCGGACTCGAAGGAAAGCATGGAGACTAGCTAGACTTCCATCGCCGACTCACGAAGTAGAAACATGGAAATGGTGGCTTGAATTTCAAAACAGCATCAAAGGAGGCAGTAACACAGTGGAGAAGCAGGAATTGGCCGTGAATCTTACCTGGCAGAACTGAAAAGTTAGAAATGAGTTGATATTTGAGCAGCGAAGGAAGACTCCATGGATATGTCTTGAAGAAGCTCGAAAGACAGCAAGTGAGAGACCAAGAACATGTTAAATCCCTAAAATTGAGTCCCTTGTAATAGCATAGGTTTTGTCTTTTGGTGGAACTTTTCCTTTTCTTCCCTTTTGTGTGTAGTCTAATTGAACCTTTCTCTTTCTTAATGAAATTTAATTACCGTTGAGAAAAAAAATTATAGATAATAAACATGATTATAGATGTGTATAACTGTATATATATAACATAACAATCAATTTGGTGAGTTGTTTTCTTTCTTAGTTTAGTTCTTGTATACGCACTCTCTCTTCTTCAATTCTTGAATCAATTTTCTTTCCTCATGTATTCCTCATCTGCAGAGGAATGAGGTGACTACTGACAAATCTGAGTTGGTTTCTTTAATTACTTCTATAATTCTAAATTTTTGCATCAAATTTAAGAATGGCATTAAATATTGACCGCAATAATCACAATATTAATAATGAAGATCCAATGGTTAAAATGATGAAACCACATAATAGCGGCATAGAGCTCTCAAGATGCTATGATTTTAAGCCATCGTAAGAGATGTTCGAGACTCTAAAATGTAGCCACAATTTTTGTAGGTTTTGCATGCAAGAATACATTGCTTCATGTCTTAGGGACATTATTATCGTTGTGCCTTGCCCTGATTCGAAATACAAGATTGAGTATGGACTTGAACACTTTTGCTTTCTTCTTCTTCTTGAAGTGTTCAAGAGATGACAGAAAATGATCAAAGATTATAACACTTTAATTTTAGATAAATAATTGAATAAGAACCCTAATCATGTTGATGATGATGAAGAGAATAGCAATGTCAAAGAAGATGCTACAATGGTGATTGTATCAGATGATGATGATGAAGAGAATAGCGATGTCAAAGAAGATGTTATAGTGGTGATTGAATCGGATGATGATGATGTTGATTATGAAAATATCGTCGACAAGAAAAAGAAGAAGAATAAGAAACGTGATAGGAATGTTTATTAGAATTTGTATAAGTTATGGTCAATTTTCAAGAAGATATTATAAATTTAGCTTTTTTATTTCATATTTGAGTTGTGAATTTTAGTTTTTTTTTTTTTAAGCTTAGTATAGTTTTTCATTTGCATAGGCCATGGTCTCTTTTACTTTTATTTTGAAGTAAATTTTTTTTTAATATAAGTGATAAAAAATAACTTTTAAGAAAGAGAGAAGTCATATTTTTCTATTTCTTCAAATACTTTGAATTAACTTTTTAGAAAGTCAAAAAGATCTTTTAAAGATGGTACGAAACATTCGTAACATGAGTTTTCATAATTTAAAAGTAAAAAAAAAAATAGCTTTTGCTACTTCCCAAACCAAGGGTCAATTTGGATTAGCTTTTGAAAAAAATATTTATTTTTTATTTTTAAAAAAATCTTTTTTTAACCAACAAAAATTATTTTATATTTGGACAGACTTTTTAAAAAGAGTTTTTAAGTATTAAGTGCTTGTTTGGACGCTATTAAATAAAGTTTTTTTTTAGTATGTTTGACAAATTCTAATAGTAAAAGTAAAAGTATTAGAAAAAAAACATCTTTTTCAAAAAGTTACAATTTACATCTTTTTTTAAAAGACCTTTCTTCCTTAAAAAAAGATATTTTTCACATAATAAATGAACAAAAAAATTCTTTTATCTTATTTTACTCAAACATAATTAATTGATAAAAAGATCTTTTTACATGAGATATCCAAATATAAAACCACTTTTACTTTTGTAAAAGATCTTTTAAAAAAATATCGTTTGAAAAAAGATCTTTTTCGAGAATGGCGCCAAGCAAGCCCTAAAAACGCTTTTGTTTTTGCTTTTTTTTTTTAATAAAAGTACTTTTTTAAAAGACGTATCCAAATATGTTTTAAATTGAATAATAGTACTTTATTTAAAAAAAAATACTTTTTCACTAAAAAAACCAATCCAAACTAGTACGAACTCTTAGTTCATAAAAAAGACTTGGATTATAGTATTATTCTTTAAAATTTAATTAAGATATTTGTAATTAATTAATAAGATATATTTATATTTAGAAAAAATGATAAATAGATCTTTGATCTTTTAATCTGCGGACATTGAAGTTCTCTAGGATTTGAAAATATATTTAAGTCCTGACATTTTCAAAATCTAGACATACAGATCCCTCATATTCACTTGGATCTGTCAGACCTAATAGAAAAATCAAACGTGACTCCCGTTATATGACCTGATCGATACGGATACACACGTGGGAGAATTTTTAAAATAGAACAAATTAGACTTAGATTTTGAAAAAGTTAGGAATTTAAATGTATTTTTATATCATCAGAAATCAAATGTTCACAGACCAAAAAATTAAGGATAGATGTATTCTTTTCTCTTATATTTAAATATTTTCTCCTTTAAATTGATAGTGCTTTATCTTTTTGAATTATTTTTTATTTTTTAAATACAATGTATCCATAACTAACTTTTAAAAATCAGTTAGAAAACATGAGTGACTATTAATATATCTAATCTTTTTTGTGTTATCTAAATCTAAATCTAAATTTTTTTGTCTTTATTTAAGTTTTAGGAACGATAGAATCTATTTTAGATAAGAGTAATATTTTACATTTAAGTTTTTTATGAACCAAGTTTAATCAAATTAAACAATAAAACTTAAAATAATATTAATCATAATTGATTGACTTTTGTTACATTAGACTAATTTAATTAGACTTTATTAATAAAAAACTTAAATATGTAGTATTATTTCTTAAATAATGAACATAATTATTGATATGTATATATATAATATAACAATCACCTAGATCAGACATTAAAAAATATGAGAGACACCACATTATCATAGATTGTTTTGTGCCCAGTGTAAAGTTGCATGGCATGGTGGAATAGAATGTGGGGAGTTTATGAGTTTGAATGAAAATGAAAGAGCAAACGAAGATTTATGGTGATGAATCTTGCAAAGGCTAAAGAGACGGAGAAGGTGTTCTAAATGCAGAATCTATGTTGAAAAGAATGAGCGATGTTCACACATTTTTTGTAGATTTGGTTAATTTATTTTTAATGAACAATTAGTCTTTTTTTATGGCTCTATTTCTTTTAATTATGTTTATGTTCACAATTTATTGATCGATCGATTCTTAATGAAAAATTATGATTCTGTTTTTCAGTTCATGTTTCTTGTATCATCATAATTTATCTTTATAATTTAAACTTGACTAATTATCAATATAATATCATTTCTAGAACAATTAGATAAAAGATGTTTTTAATGTGAATTTGTTTGATTGTAATAACAGCCAAGTCTTTTTATCTTATTGATTAGAGATTTAATTAATTAGGAGAATGCTCTTTTTTGGTACAATTTTTTAATGTTAATGTTTCTTTATTTTTTTTATTCTGTTTCTTTTAATTATGTTTATGTTCGTAATTTGTTGATTGAGCATTCCTAATAAAAAAATGATGGCATTGTTTCTTTTAAGAATAAGCATAGGAAGTTAATTTTTTAATTAGTTAATATTAATTATTTTAGATGGTTAAATTATGTTTTAAACTTTTTTTTTTAGGATTTATTCTTTAGTCTTAGGATATAAGATTTAGAAATTTAAAGTTAAAAATATATAATTTATAAAAAAATGGCTATTTGGAGGATGGAAAGTGGGATAGAAGCTGATTACTAATTGAACTCTTGATTAATTACGGTTCTATTCTTTAAATTTGAACTCAACTCATGTTTCTCATAACAGCTAGCATAATCTTATATTTCATAATTTGAACTTGACTAATTAACCGTATAGTATCTAATTAGTACTATCTTTTTTATTTAAATTAATTTTAATTTGCAAATTAATTTAGTTTTATTTTATTATATTTTGATTTATTTTTTAAATTTCTTATTTTGTAGGTGTGGTCATCACTTCTACCAGAAATTTTAATATTTCTCAACAATTTAGATTGCAGGTGACAGATTAACTATTTTCATTAGTTAAAATTTGTTGTATAGCTGTAATGCATGCTAATTTTGTTGTTAATTATGTTCATTTTAAGTACTTATATGTTATCTAACTAAGACCCAACAAACAACTTATTTAATTTTTTAATTTTAAAATTATTTGATTAAAATGATTAAAATTATTTAATTTATTTGATTGATACGGTATTTTAAAAATTTATAACGATATTTGTAACTAATTAAAAAATATATTTATATTCAAATATTTTTTTAATTGATAATAATATGTTTTATCTTTTTGAACCGTTTTTATTTTTTATGAAACAATGTATTCATAATCATCCTTTAAAAATCAATTAGAAAATACGGTTGAGTATTAATATATCTAATTTTTTTGTGTTATCTAAATCTAAATCTTTTTATCTTTATTTAAATTTTAGAATGGTAGAATCTATCTTATATCTTAGATAATAAACATGATTATGGATGTATGTATATATATAACATAACAATCACTCAAGTGAATTATTTTCTTTCTTAGTTTAGTTCTTGTATAGGCATTCTCTCTTCAATTCTTGAATCACTTTTTGTTCCTCACAATATTCCTCATCTGCAACAGAGGAGTGAGGTGACTACTCCACAAATCTGAGTTGATTTTTTTAATTCCAATTTTTCGCATCAAGGTCAAGAATGGCATTAAGTATTGACGGCAATAATCACAATATTAATAATGAAGATCCAAAAGTTAAAATGATGAAACCACAGAAGAATGGCATAGAGCTACCCTTTTGTGGAATATGCTGTGATTTCAAGCCATCCTGGGAGATATTTGAGACTCTAAAATGTGGCCATAATTTTTGTAGGTTTTGCATGCATGAATACGTTGCTTCATGTCTCAGGAGCAATATTATCATTGTGCCTTGTCCTGATTCAAAATGCAAGGTTAAGTATGGACCTGAACACTTTTGTTCTCTTCTTCCATTTGAAGTGCTCAAGAGATGGCAGAAAGTGATCAAAGATTGTAACACTCCAATTTTGGATAAACAATTAGACAAGAACCCTATTCATGTTGCTGATGATGAAGAGAATAACGATGTCAAAGAATATGATATAGTAGTAATTGAATCGGATGATGATGATGTTGATTATGAAAATATAGTCGACAAAAAAAGAAGAAAAATAAAAAACGTGGTAGGAATGTTTATTAGAATTTGTATAGGCTATGGTCAATTTTCAAAAAGATATTCTGAATTTAGCTTTTTTACTTCATATGTGAGTTATGAATTTTATGGGTTTTTTTTTTAAGCTTATAGTTTTTCATTTGTATAGGTTATGGTCTCTTTTATTTGAAGGCATGGTGGAATGAAATGTGGTGAGTTTATGAGTTTGAATAAAAATGAAAGAGAGAAGGAAGATCTTATGGTGATGAATCTTGCAAAGGCTAAGAGATGGAGAAGGTGTTCTAAATGCAGAATTTATGTTGAAAAGAATAAGGAATGTTCGCACATTTCTTGCAGGTTTGGTTAATTTATTTCTAATGAACAATTAGTCTTTTTTTTTGGCACAATCTTATAATGTTAATGTTTCTCTTTTCTCTGATTATAGCTCTGTTTCTTTTAATTATACTTATGTTCACAATTTATTAATTGATCGTTCCTTAATGAAAAATCATGGTTCTGTTTCTCAGCTCATGTTTCTTGTACCATCATAATTTTATCTTTATAATTTAAACTTGACTAATTATCAATATAATATCATTTCTAATGAACAATTAGATAAAGGATGTTCATAATGTGAACTTGCTTGATTGTAATAACAGCATAGTCTTATTATCTTATGGATTATAGATTTAATTAATTAGGAAAATGCTCTTTTTTGGCACAAATTTTTAATGTTAATAATTTTTTTTCGGTTCTGTTTCTTTTAATTATGTTTATGTTCGTAATTTGTTGATTAAGCGCTTTAGTCAAGCTTGCTTCGGATGGTGATGCTTCTATCACACACTTAAGAGGATTACTTGTCACCCTTACGTGTTGTGTAGCTTCAGCAACATCATTTATCAAACTCCAAGCTTCTCCTTCCGTCTTGTTCTTTGAAAGGGAACCACCACTAGAAGCGGTGAGCAATCTTCTATCTTCCGCACAAAGACCTCCGGTGAAGTAACTAATGAGCAAGTGAGTGTTCAATCCATGGTGTAGACAAGATTCCAATAGCCTCTTGAACCGAGTCCAATACTCATACAAACTCTCTTGGTCCTTTTGCATTATACCCGATATCTCCTTCCGGATGTAGTCGGTCTTCTCCGGTGGGAAGAATTTATCAAGAAACTCTCTTCTCAAGAAATCCCAATTGGTCACAATCTCATCCGGTTGTCAATAAAACCATGTCTTCGCTTGCCCTTCAAGAGAGAAAGGGAAGGCAAAAACCATAATAGCCACCTCATCGGCTCCATGCCTTCGATCCGTAGAACAAGTAACTTGAAAATTCTTTAGATGTCGGATGGGGTCTTGACCCGGCAACCCATGATACTTAGGAAGTAGATTTATCAAGCTATTCTTCAACTCAAAGTTTGGATCAAGGTTAGGATACCTTGCTCATGCAAAGTGATCTGTCGTGGCTCCGCCATGTATGGCTCAGCTGTAGGATGCAAAGATGTATTAGTAGTGCCAACAGAAGAATAGGAAGTAACGGACTCCAAGTCGCTCTCGGCACCGTCTAGTGATTCGGTATGTTCCTCAAAAGAGGCCGAAGTACTAGCCGTATAATCCAACCGCCGTCTAGCTTGCCGAGTATGTAACAAAATTCTTTCAATCTCAGGGTCAAACTCGGCTAAGCTAGAATTCGGTTGAGACCGAGTCATCAAACTTGAGAATCATAGCACAAATACAAAAGAAATCTAAACTATAGCTAAATATTGAAAGCAAGTAAACTATCTACAATATTTACATATTCACAACTAATATCAAGGCATATGTTGCAACCATTCCCCGGCAACGACGCCAAAAATTTGATGAGCCCGTGGACTATGTCGGTATAGAATTTCTTAATAAAGTCCCGTTGCAAGTGTAGCTCTACCCAACAACAATCCTCGAGTATCAAATTTAGAAAGGAAATTTGGTTGTCACAAGTTCAACCCCAATAAAAGTAACCGAAGTATTTAAACCTCGGGTCGTCTCACAAGGAATGGGCAAACATGTGCTTCAACATTGATTAGAAATTCGGGGTTGCAAGTCCTGAGCAAGAAGTTAAATTAGGAATCTTAATGAGCAAGCATTCTGGAAATGCAAGAAACTAATTCAATTGAATAAAGCAAGATGTAAATAATTCTAAACTAACAAAGTAACATCCAATGTGATTCTATTCTAAACTAAACAAGTAACTATAACTAAGACAAAACAATCAAGATTTTTGGGTTTTTAAATATGAATGATAAAAGCAACTCTTGGCTAAGCATGGGAATTGAGATCGCCATCCTTGTCTCCATATCAAACATTGACAATTGTGAGGTACCAACCCACTAAGTCTACTTCTCAAAAGCCTTAAGTACGTATTGTCTACTCCTAGGCTTAAAGTACGTCAAGTAGGTTTGATCACATCAACCCATAAGTCCCAACCTATCTACTAATTAGATTAGTGGTGGGTTAGTGTCAATGGGTATCAAATTGATCACCAAGGGCTCTCAAATCACCAATTCAATGAGACCCAATGACTCAAGGTCACTCAATTCCCTTAGCTTATGCCAAGAGTAAAGAAAACTACTCCATAATTAAAGGAAACAATTCATCAAACACATGGTAAGAATTAACAAAAGACATATTCAAATTATAACTAAATTGAAATTAACAAGTACCCACTAACAATTATCAACATACAATCACTCAAACAACACAATTAATCATAAAAATCATCAATGTAACATTAACAAGTCAAGATTCACAACATTCATGAAATGGGTATAAAATGACAATTGACAAGAAATCATAAAACTAACACAAGATCTAAGCAAAATTATACTAAGGAATTCAAATTAAGCAATTAAAACTAGTAATTAACAAGATCCAATTCAGAATCCAACAAGGGAAGACCAATTCAAAGCTAGATCTAGAGAGGGACAAAGGTCTCTCTCTCTAGAAGAACAAAGAACCAAAAACTAGCTAAAAATTATGTCTAAGTGTATGAATGATCCCCCCTTTCCCCCTAGCATCCTTGGGTCTTTTTCATGCAGAACCAGCTTGAAATTGGGGCTCTTGAGCCTCAGAAATCGCCAGGCACGATTTCCTTTAATGAGGTCACGTGCAGCTTGTCGCGCGTGCGCGCCACGTACACGTGCGCGCCAAGTGCGCGTGCGCGTCGGTGGGCTTTTTGGCCGGTTCAACCGGGTTAACCGGAAATTATTCACCTAGTCTGTCCGGTCCACCAACAGAATTGCCTTGCAAAAAATGGTTTAAAAACCGGCCGAACCGGTGAACCAGGCAAATCGGGCCGGTTCTTGCAGGTACCGGTTTTCTCTCCTGATAATGAAATGACGCCGTTTTGCTCTTAAAAAAGGGTGAAAAACACGTGTTGAATTGACGAACTCAGCCAGCCACTTTACCATACCCTAATCCCTAATCTGCTAATCCAAGAACACTCCCACTCCCCGTCGAAGGACAACCGACCTGAATCGAAACCGACGCCGGAGCTAGGGCCACTCACCGTCGCGGGTCACTCCCCGTTGCGGGTCACTCAACGTCGTGGGCCACTCACCGTCGCGGGTCACTCACTGTCGCGGGTCACTCAACGTCGCGGGTCACTCACCATCGCGGGTAAGTTCTGGGTTTCTAGCATTGTTTTCATTTTTTGTTCTGGCCTTGTGTTCTTCAGATTTCAGTTCTTCTGTTCTTCTTTTTTTTTTTGTTTTTTATATGATTAATCAAATGTGAATAAATTTGTTGTATGTTGAATTTGAGAATAAATTTGATGTATGTTGACTTTGAGAATTCTGCTCTGTTTTGTTCTTTAATTTTTTATCTTTTCAATTCTACAATGTTCAATTTTTTTATTTCTTCAATTCTGCTCTGTTGAATGTCATATGAATTGTATGAACTATGAACTATGAATTGATATGTTGGTCTGGATTCTAGGTTGGTGGCATTCTAAATTTGGATGAAACAGTCACAAAATGATCAACAACAACAACATAATACTGGACAAGAATCTCAGACAGCTTCCTCTCGAGGAAAATCTGACCCGGCTTGGGAATATTTCACTGTGAAATATGATAAAAATCATAAGGCACAATATACGTGTATCTTTTGTTTGAATACTTATAATGGAGGGGGATATATAGGATGAAATATCATCTTGCAAAAATTCCTGGACAAATCAAAGTATGTAGCAAAGTAACTGAAGAAGTTGAACTTCAATTCAAAAGGATTCTGATGGAAAAAAAATAAGATGGAGAAAAGAAAATTTGAGGAGGAGGCTTATGGTGGGGAAGCACCTGCACAAGAGGCTGAATCGCCTAACCCTATACAAGCTGCTGTTCCTACAACAACGGGAGACAAAGGAAAGAGAAGAGCTATAGTAGCTACACAAATTGGAAGTTACTTTAAAGAAAGAACTACTCCAGGATCTCAACCGACTTTGAAAAGTGTTTTGGCTAGTAAAGAAATTGTGCACAAGGCTAAGCTGGGACTTGCCAAATGGATTGTTGATGCACGTATTCCTTTTATTGCAATTCAATCACCTTACTTTCAACCTGCATTGGATGGTGTTGCTGCAATTGGACCTGGTTTTAAGGGACCGTCATATGATGAAATGAGAGTTCATTTGCTGGCTGATCTTAAGAGAGAGTGTCAGTTGCTGGTTGAAAAGTATAGGAGTCATGGAAAAGCACCGGTTGTACACTGATGGTAGATGGGTGGACTGATCAAAGGCAACGAACTTTAATTAACTTTCTAGTTTATTGTCCTGCTGGTATGTCATTTGTTAAGACTGTTGATGCTTCTGATGTGATAAAAACTGCCAATCCATTGTTTAATTTGTTTGCTGATGTTATTGAGTGGGTTGGGCCTAGTAACATTGTGCATGTGGTCACTGATAATGCTGTTAATTATGTATCTGCTGGAAAACTTATTCATGAAAAATACCCAAATATATTTTGGTCTCCTTGTGCTGCTCATTGTATCAATCTTATTTTGAAAGATATTGCAAGTATTCCCCATATAGCTGACCTTGCTTCCCGTGCTTCAAAAGTGACTGTGTTTGTCTACAATCATATGATCTTATTGTCTTGGCTTAGAAAAAGAAAAAGCTGGACAGAAATTGTTAGACCAGGAGTCACACGTTTTGCCACTGTTTTCATTACTTTGAAAAGTATATATGATCACAAGGAAGATTTGCAGTCATTGATGGTAGACGAATATTTTGCTTCTCATAAGTTATCCAAAATTGCTAATGGAAAGATTGTTAGCTCAATTGTCTTGGACAGTAAGTTTTGGCAAGACTGTCTTACCACTGTGAAAATTGGTGGTCCTCTTATTAAGTTGTTGAGAATTGTTGATGCTGATGAAAACCCCTCTTTGGGAATCGTGTATGAAGGCATGCAAAGAGCAAAAAATGCTATCAAGACCATGTTTAGAAATCGGAAAGCTGCTTATACGCCATACACGAGTATCTTGAAAATGAGGTGGGATAAGCATTTGAAGCGTGATCTCCATGCGGCAGCGTACTTTTTAAATCCGGGCATTTTCTACAGTGAGGGTTTTGTTGAGAAGGCAAATGTTTTGAGATCTTTACTTGATTTGTTTGATGTTGAAACACTTTGTGATGACTCAGTTGCTGCAATGCAAGAGATATAGCTGTATCGAGATTGTAAAGAAAGTTTTGGGAGGGAAAGTGCTAAGAGAGCGGCATCAAGACTCGAACCTGGTAAGTTATTTGACTTATTTCATATCCAAGTTCAGTTTAATTTCAAAGTTTAATATGTTGGGTGATAATTGATAAACATTAAAAAATATTTTATTTTTATATCTACATAGGTGAATGGTGGAGGCTACACGATGGGAGTGCTCCTAATTTGCAAAAAATGGCAGTCCGTCTTCTTCATCAAACCTCTTCTTCATCTGGATGTGAGAGGAACTGGAACCTTTTTGAACAAATCCAAAGAGGAGGAACCGGTTAGAGCATCAAAGGCTAAGTGACATTATTTATGTCACCTATAACCTACGCCTTCAATCTAGGTTGCATCGAAAGAAGAGGAATTATGATCCAATTGACATTCAAAGCATTGACACAGTAGATTTTTGGGTAATGGCAGATGAGGATGATCTTGAATTTACTAATGGAGATGTTGAAGGCACTGAAAGTTTAATATACATTGATAATGCTATGCCTTCGTATCCTAATGGTGAGTGACATAGCAAACTTTGTTTCCTTCCATAAAGATACATGTCATTAACATTGATTTCTTATTGAGTTTTCTTTCTATTTTATTAGATGGTGGAGACATGGAAGTTGAAGTGGATATGCCTGATGTTGTAATTGAATCCTCAAATACTTCTTTAGATGGTATTTCTGAAGATGCTGGCTTTGGATTACCTGTTTATGATGGAGATATCGGAACACTTAATGATGATTATGACTTCTAATGAGTAGTGTCTCTGTTTAGTTGAAGTATTGCTTGTTGAATATTGTTTCTTTTGGTTGCAAAACATTGTGTTTGTCGTTTGTCATTTATGTGCATTTTGAATATTGTCATTTGAAGTTGTTTATGACCTTTTAATGATAAATTATGTATTGTTCATTTTGTGAAATTGTTAAATTTTTGAATCTTATTAGTTTAAAAATTATTGAATTTAACTTTTTAAAATTATGTATTGAATTTTTTATAATTTCACTCTATATTTAATTAAATCGATTCAACCACGGTTGAACCATTGAACCATTGAACCAGTCACTTGATCGGTTCGATGACCGGTCCGGTTCTCGCAACCTTGCTCAAGATCAATATGTCCAGATTTTGAAGAAGTTAGAGAATTAAATATATTTTTATATCATTAGAAATTTAAAAGTCCGCAAACCAAAAAATCAATGATCGATTTATCCTTTTCTCTTATATTTAAATATTTTCTCCTTTAAATTGATAGTATTATCTGTTTTATCTTTTTGAATTAGTTTTTATTTTTTAAATAAAAGAAAAAACTTAACGAAAACAATGTATCCATAACTAACCTTTAAAAATCAAATAGAAAAAATGGTTGACTATTAATATATCTAATTTTTTTTGTGTTATCAAAATTTAAATCTAAATCTTTCTTGTCTTCATTTAAATTTTAGGAACTGGCAGAATCTATCTTTAGTTAAGAGTAATGTTACACATTTAAGTTTTTTTTTTTTATAAAACAAGTTCAATCAACTTAAACAATAAAACTTGAAATAATGCTAGTCATAATTAACTAATTTTTGTTATGTTAGACTAATTTAATTAGACTTGATTAATAAAAACCATAGTTATCTTCATGAGCTTCAAGTAGTCTTGTGTGCTATTTGCATGAATTCAAAACCATTCCAAGAGATTTTCATCAACCAAAACTGTAACTACTCATTCTGTGATGAATGCATTGCAAAATATATAGCTGCAAAGATTCAAGAGAATATATCAAATGTGAAGTGTCCTGAACCAAAATGCAGAGAAATATTGGAGCCTCGTAATTGCATGTCAATAATTCCAAAGGAGGTGTTTGAAAGATGGGAGAATGCACTTTGTGAGAATCTTGTTCTTGCAACATCAAAGAAATTCTATTGCTCTTTCAAGGATTGTTCAACAATGTTGGTGAATGATGATGGGAATGAAGTTGTGACTTGTTCTGAGTGTCCAAATTGTCATAGATTGTTTTGTGCACAGGGTAAAGTTGCATGGCATGGTGGAATGGAATGTGGTGAGTTTATGGGTTTGAATGAAAATGAAAGAGAGAAGGAAGATCTTATGGTGATGAATCTTGCAAAGGCTAATAAGAGATGGAGAAGGTGTTCTAAATGCAGAATCTATGTTGAAAAAAATTAGGGATGTTCACACATTTCTTGCAGGTTTGGTTTATTAATTTCTAATGAACAATTAATCGTTTTTTTTTGGCATAATCTTATAATGTTAATGTTACTCTTTTCTCAGTTTTATTTCTTTTAGTTATGTTTATGTTCAAAATTTGTTGATTGAGCATTCCTAATGAAAAATGATGGCGTTTGTTTTAAGAATAAGTGTAGGTAGTTAATTTTTTTAGTTAGTTAATGTTAATTATTTTATATGGTTAAATTATGTTTTAAACATTTTTTTAGAATTTATTCTTTAGTCTTAGGATATAAGATTTATAATTTATGATTTAGTCTAAAAAAATAAAATTTAAAGTTAATATATAATTCATAAAAAAATGGCTATTCTTTAGATTTGAACTTAGCTCATGTTTGTTATAACATCATAATCTTATATTTTATACTTTGAACTTGACTAATTAACAATATAGTATCTAATTAGTACTACCTTTTTTATTTGAATTAACTTTAATGTGCAAATTACTCTAATTTTATTTTATTATATTTTGATTTAACTTTTTTAATTTCTTGTTTTGTAGGTGTGGCCATCGCTTCTGCTATGCTTGTGGAAAGCCATGGAATCAGTAATTCAGTACCATGGTTGTACATAAATAGATATCACTAGGAATTTTAATATTTTTCAATAACTTAAATTGCAAGTGGCAGATTTACTATTTTCATTAGTTAAAATTTGTTGTATAGTTATAATGCATGTTAATTTTGTTGTTAATTATGTTCGTTTAAGTACTTATGTTATCTGCTAATGAATTTTAGTTCAAATAACATAATTTTTTCATATTCATTAAAAAGTTGTGGGTTCGAGCTTTCCTATCTTTAGTTAAAAAAAAAAGTACTTATGTTAACAAGTCACAGAGCAGCAGCATGTTAAGCCCAACATCTCCGTCAAGAAGGAGATTCCTCACCATGATGATATGCCTTCTGTCAACAAAGTTTATGTAATTAATTAATTAACATAGTTTTTTCCCATTTAATTAAGATAATTAATTATGTGGTAATAATAATTATGTGTTAATTATATGATCTCATACGGTTAGATGATGAGGTTGTTGAAGGAAAAGTAATAGGGGGGAGGGGAAGCCAGACAGTTGCTTGATTCAGGTATCAAATTCTTCTTCTGATGAAAGAACACGATCCAGCACACCTCACGCCCAAGTTGGAATCAGGAATAATAGCAATGGAAAGAACGAGAGGGAAGACAGTCCAGATTCACAATCACAAGCTTGGGGTCCCGTTCCCAACAAGCTCCAGAAACCCAACCCCACCATGGACCAATCCTCTTCTGAAGCCACCATGAGAAAAGCCCGTGTTTCAGTCTGTGCTCCCTCAGAAGCTCCCATGGTATCTCCCTCTTCTTTATATGGATCGACTAATTAATTAACTTATCTGACTCAACCATAAATCACTGTATTTCTATCACGGTTTATATATTTTTGGAATTTGTAAAAAAAAAATCGCTGGAGGGTGTCGCAGTTTCTTTTGTATTGTATTTAAATGTAAATCGTTATATCTCTCTAGCAGTTTAAGCATGAACCTAATTCGGTGATCCTCTATCGCAGTTTTTATAATAATGTAAAAATTGTATTTGCGTATATAATCTTTAGATGTTATAATCCGGTAAAATTGAAATGCAAATACTTTATTTTAATAACTTATTCTTTTTATAAGTTAAAAAAAATTATTTATGAACATATTGTGACGTACCTTATGGGAGGGGTAGGACCCTCCCCATATATACCATGTCAGAGGTGGGTCCCACAAGGGCAGGCCCAACTTCCTCGAAGCTTCCTTTGCACAGCTGTAACAGAGCTGTCAGGGACGCGTGTCCGGGTCGGGTGGTCCTCGGGTCGGGCCGGCCCGTAAATGGTCTGGGCCAGGCCGTAACAGTGCCCCAACGCGCCAGCAATGATCGTGAGGACTATTGGTAGCGTGTTATGCCCTCTTTGAGTGTTGTCGCTAGATCGGCTACTCGTGGAGAGGACGTGTCTCTTACGCATGTGTCTGTTCGCTACTGGGGATAACCGCTCGTCACCTCGTTCTTCGTGCCGAGCATTTAATGCTCATAATGGGTTGTTTCAAACCCTGCGAGTAAAGACTCTTTTACCCCCTTCCTTTCGCGCTTCTAAGCAGTTTCTTAATCCCCTGATCAGTTTCACACCCGATTTTCATTCCATTTCCTTGCTCATCTTTATTTCATCCCCTTGCTTTCTCCTTCTCTCTCGTTGAATTTTTCACTTTAATACCCGCATTTCTGAGCATTCATCCCTTCCTGCTTTCTTCTCAGCCATCACAATCAATCAGGTAAACATTCTTCTCCTTTTTCTCTTCTCTCTGCTTTATGTTTGTTTTATCTTTATTGTTAGTTCTTTTGTATGCATGTTGCTTGTTTGATTTGCATGCTAGATGACCTTAGTGTTAAGTAGGTGCGTTAGGGGGGTTACTATTCCAGGGCTTTAACTTTTTAGGCTTTTGCTTGGATTCTGCCTTATCCATGCCAGATCTTAGTTATTGTATAGGCTAAATGTAGTTTCTGGGCTTTTTCCGAACTCCCGACCTCATAGACTAACCGAGTGGTACCCCTATTATAGGTATGCCTCGCGTCGTCTCACGGGCTTCCACCTTCGACGCGGGTTACGACCCGTACGCTTGGGTGACTTCTGACGTAAAGGACTCCCCGAACCAGATGGGAGAGGAGGAGCTTACCGAGTTTCGCCAAGCCGAGTACTTGTGCGGCGGGACTGACGAGGAGGCCAACTACGACGTGTTTGTTCCTGCCCCCAACAAACGACTATATGAGCTTAATTTCCATTCTCCCCGGGTTGCCGATTGGATTTGGTTCTATAAATATATGTTCACCCAAGTAGGGGTTCGTATTCCATTTTCTGCTTTTCAAATGGCGCTCCTTAACCAGATCTCCGTGGTGCTGTCGCAGCTGCATCCGAACAGTTAGGCTTCCATCCGCCGTTTCGAGATGGTGTGTGAATATTTAGAGTTGCCGGTGTCCGTCGACGTTTTCCTTTCTTTCTTCAACCTTACGAATCCTTCCAAGGAGGGGAAAGTGAGGAAAGGGTTCATGTCTTTCCGATCTGCCCAGGGTCGGAGGATCTTCGGCTTGTTCGAGGACTCTTATCATGGGTTTAAGGACAAGTATTTCAAGGTGCGTCCAGTCAAAGGTCGCCATCCTTTCTGGTTGTCGTTGGAGGGGGAACGCCTCATCTCGACGTATTGGAGTTTCGAGGCGGGGTCCAACACCTTTATCAAGGTGACTTACAAGGAGATGTCCGCTGTGGACAGAAAGATTGCCGACTTGTTGTTGGCCGTTTTTGGGAGGAATCATGTGAATCCCCACCTCCTAATGGGTGACCGGGAGGTCACTAGAAATTATATTTGTGAGTAGTTTTGACTTGTATTTCTTGCATCATTGTTGCTTCGATTGGTTATGCCGATTTCACGACTAACTTGTTTACTTATTTGTTGCAGTGGAGATGTCTGCTTCAGTGACAGGGCTTGAGGGTTTGTTCAAGACTTTCTTGGCGGACAGCGATGAGGAGAAGGCTGACGAGAAGGCTGATGGGAAGCCGGAGAACCCTCCTGAGGACAAGAAGGATCAGGCGGTGCCTTCACCTCGTGACACCGAGATGTCAGACAGAAATTCTGACAGGACGCGTGTTTCTCCTGTTTGCGAGGAGACGGCCCGCATCGGGCATTCGTCTTCCACTCAACAAGAGGATGATGACTTGAAGATTATCCCCACCCCCAAAAGGCAGAGGGCATCCTCCAGCCCTGAAGGAGCTCTCACCGTGATGGAGAGGAACTTCGACGCTGGGGCCTTCATAGACTCCCAGTTGCTCCCTGGCATGGAGGATCACTTCCTTGGCACTGGGCTTGCGGGGCAGGCGAGATGGATGTACCGTACCCTTCTCCGTGGTGCTGCGATAACTCGGAAGGCCGAGTTCAAGCTGTCGGGGATGCAGTCGCTGTGCAGGAAGCTCGAATTTGTTGCCAAGGCCAATAATGAATTCAAGACTCAAGTTGAAACGCTTCGGGAGTAGTTGTCCAAGACGGGGGAGAAGCTTAAGGCTGCCGAGGAGAAAACTACGTCTGTTGAGGAGAAATTGAAGACCTCTGATGCCACCATGTCCCGTCTAACCGAGCGGGAGATGACTTTAGAGAGCCAGCTCAATGCCACGCAAGGTCGGGTGGTCACTTTGGAGAAGGAACGCGATGCGGCCGTCTCGTCGGCTAAGGCTGCTCAAGCTGAGGCCGAGGAGCTTAAGAAGAAGCATAAATAGACCGTGAAACAGGAAAAAAGCGCGATCTTCATGACTGAAGAGGCTCTCAAAGCCTAGGTGAAGATCGTGGCTCCTGATTTCGACACGTTGGCAATTGGGGTCTTTTAAACAATCAAGGATGGCAAGATTGTCGACATGCCCAAAATGTGATCTTTTTGTACTTTTGTATGGATCTGTGATTATGTTGTAGAACTTTGTGGAACTTACTTTTGTTATACTTTAATAGTCACTTGGTGGGCTTGTGGTTATCATCTTTCTCTGCTTATCTGGTAGCATTTTCATTTTGTTTTGTTACCGTTTTGTCGGTGTAGGCTTGTCGCTCGTGTTCGTTTACCGTTATGTTGGTAACTCGGCGAAGCCAAGTCGTGGCTTTGCTATTGCTGTATCCATTTGTTATGGCTTTAATTTAGTTGGCTCCCAGGTTGATCAGTCCCGGGGCACCGTATCGTTGTCCCGTTTACCATGCGTTATAAGGAACATGTTGTCGTGGGACGCATAAATGGCCGAAAGTAAATGAGAGGGTAATTTCAACAAGTAAAACATTAATCGATAACTAAACAAGTCTATTGTCATAATGAGTACTTAACAAAAGTAAATCACTGAGCTCATCAGATCGCCTGATCGGCGTGGTTGAGCTAGGAATAGAATCTTCTCAAGTTACCTACATTCTATGTTCTCGGGACCTCTTTACCATCGAGCTTCTCCAATTTGTAGGCGCCCTTGCCAATCACCTCTTTGACTTTGTAGGGGCCTTCCCAGTTTGCCGCCAGCTTACCTTCTCCCTGAGTCGGTAACCCGATATCGTTGCGCCGCAGGACGAGGTCGTTTTGTTGAAATTCCCTTTTGAGCACTTTGGTGTTGTAGCGCAGGGCCATTCTTTGCTTTAGTGCTATTTCTGACAAATGGGCTATCTCCCTAGCCTCATCTGCTAGGTCCTTTTCTACCGCTTCCTCTACTCCCTTCAGGAGTAACCGTGCTCGGCTCGCCAATCTCTACAGGTATTATTGCATCCACCCCGTACGTCAGGCGGAAAGGAGTTTCTCTTGTGGACGACTGCTTGGTTGTTCGATAAGAACAGAGAACCGATGCGAGTTTGTTGACCCATGCACCTTTTTTGTTATCCAGCCGCTTCTTGAGGCCCAGTAAGACGACCTTGTTTGTAGCCTCGACTTGACCGTTCGTCTGGGGATGCTCTACGGAGGAAAACTTCTGCTTTATGCCCAGGCCGGTGAGGAATTCCGCGAACTTCTTGTCAGCAAACTGTGTCCCGTTATCAGAGATAACATCTTCCGAGTTGCCGAATCGAGTTATCACCTGCCTCCACATAAACTTTTGACAATTGGCTGAGGATATGCTGGCCAGTGGTTCAGCCTCTATCCACTTGGTGTAGTAGTCGATAGCAACTATGAGGTATTTGACTTGCTCCGGGCTAACCGGGAAAAGTCCTAGTAGGTCGACTCCCTACTATGCGAAAGGTCAGGAGGACGTCAATAGGCTTAGCTCGGTTGCCGGCGCTTTGTAGAAGTTGGCGTTCTCTTGGCACTTGACGCATTTCCTTACGAATTCTTTGGAGTCCATCATCATCGATGGCCAGTAATATCCAGCTCGGATGAGCTTTTTGCTAGGGCTTTGCCCCCGATGTGGTGACCACAACATCCCTCGTGGACCTCTCTGAGTACGTAGTCTGTTTGATCGGGATGCAGGCACTTCAGTAAGGGCTGACTGAGCCCTTTTTTAAACAGTTGACCTTGTATGATTGCATATTTGGCTGCCTCCCTTCTCAACGCCTTGGCTGCCTTCTCGTCGTCGGGGAGTTTGTCGTTTTCTAGGAAATCAGTGATGGGGTCCATCCAGAAGGGGCCTATCTTTGTCAAGTGGAGGACAACCGTTGGTTCTTTTATCATGCCTTGAATGAGGGACCGGTTGCCGACTCCCGGTTTCGTGCTTGCTAGCTTGGATAGGAGGTCTGCCCGTGTGTTCCTTTCCCTTGGAACGTGTTGGACCGCGACCTCCTCGAATTGTTTGCTCAGCTCTCTGACCTTCTCCAAGTACTTCTGCAACAGCGAGTCTCTCGCTTGGTAGCTTCCATTTACTTGCGAGGTGACGACCTGTGAGTCACTGCACCGTTCCAGCCTCGTAGCCCCGACTTCCGGAGCTAAGATCAAGCCGCCCAGGAGGGCTTCGTACTCCGCTTGGTTGTTTGATACGGAAAACTCGAACTTGATTGATTGTTCGTATATGACCCCAGCAGGGCTTTCCAGGAAGATCCCGGCACCTCCGAATGTTTGGTTGGAGGCCCCGTCCACATGGAGCCTCCACCGTATGCCCGCCTCCTCAGTTGGGTCCCCCGTTACTTCTACCAAGAAATCTGCCATTGCTTGTACCTTAATCGCATGTCGGGGCTCATATCGCAAATCGTACTGAGATAACTCGATGGCCCAAGTCATCATTCTTCCCGCTAAGTCAGGTTTTTGGAGCACTTGGCGAATTCCTTGGTTTGTTCTCACGACCATTTGGTGACCTTGGAAGTATTGCCGTAGTCTTCGAGAAGAGGTTAGCAGTGCCAGAGCCAGCTTCTCCAATTTGCTGTATCTTAGTTCTGCTCCTTGCAATGCTCTACTCACGAAGTAAATTGGTTGTTGAACCTTCCCTTCTTCCCGTACCAGGACTGCCGCCATCGCTTCCTCCGTTATGGCCAGGTACAGGTAGAGCGGTTATCCGACCTTGTCCTCTTCTACTCGCTCTTGCGACATTTTCCTTGTCCTTTGAGCTACCGGTTTGGCCTCGGCCATCACGGCCAAGTTATGTGACATGAGTTAGGGGTCTATCCCCGGCATGTCGACTGGCGTCCATGCAGATAGGTCGCCGTTAGCCCTGATCATTTCCATTAGAGGTCCCTTTAGGTCATGTGGGAGGTTTCTGTTTATGTAGGTGAACTTCTCCTCAGTGTCCCCGACTTTGAACCTCTCTAAGTTTCCTTCCGGTTTGGGTCTCGGCTTGTCGCTGACTCTGGCGTCCAAGTCGGCAAGCAACACCCCCAATGCCTTTTTAGATTTCTTCCTTAAGGAGAGGCTGGCATTGTCGCAAGCGACTGCCGTTTCCAAGTCTCCTTTTATGGATCCCACGGATCCGTCGTCAGCTGTGAACTTCATTATCAACATCTTTGTGCTGATCACTGCTCCGAGGTCGTTGATAGTCTTCCTCCCTAGGATGACGTTGTAGGCCGTGGAGTCTCGTAGAACTACGAACTCGGCCATTACCGACCTTTGCCCTTATCCTGATCCTACAGATATTGGTAGGGGGATTATCCCATCTGGCTTGATGAAGTGGTCGCTCAAATCTACCACACCGTGCTGGTGCATCTTTAAATCGGCATCCTGTAGGCCCAAGGCGTCGAACACGTTGCGAAACATGATATTCGAGTCAGCCCCGGTGTCCACGAGGATCCGTTTGATGAGGCCGGTTCCCACTCTGGCCGTGATGACCACGGGCAGGTTTTTCGCGGCCTCATCAATCCATTGGTCCTCTGGACCGAATGAGATAGATGGGAGCCTTTTGGAGCTTCGCACAGAGGATGAGGAAACCGCCAGGACCTTGGCGTCTTTCTTGTGTGCCGACCTCGACCTTGGAGGTGCGTCTCTTGCCGTTACCACGTTCACTATGGTAAGGCCGTGTTCGTTGTCCTCCGGCTCGTGACATCGCTTTGCTACATGGGTCTTGTCCTCTCCATCACGGTCGCGATCTCGCCTCCTTGGCTCCCTGATGAGATGGGAGAATTCGGCCAGTTTCCCGTCCCGGATCGCTTGTTCTAGTGCGTCCTTCAGGTCGAAGCAATCCTGTGTCTTGTGTCCATAGCCTTTGTGATAATCACAATAGAGGCTCTTGTTTCCCCCGGTTCGGTCCTTCAGAGGTCGGGGCTTCGACAAAATTCCCTTCTCTGCTATCTCTTGATAAACTTCTATCATGGGGACAGTGAGGGGGGTATAATTGGTGAATTTCCCGACTCGAGGAAACGGCCTGAGTGTCTTGCTCGGACCGCCGTCTTTGGCGTGTTCCTTCTGTCTTTCTCCACTTTCGTGCTGCCGGGTTTGATTGTAGGAGGGCTGCCGTTTGTTGGCGGCCACGACCTGGCTGACTTTTTCATCGTTAATGTATTCCCTGGCTACACTTTGGATCTCCTGCATTGTCCACACCGGCTTCGTGGTGAGGTGCTTTCTGAAGTCCTCGTTTAGAAGTCCATTCGTCAGGCATAGGCTAGCAACCAAATCAGTCAGCCCGTCGATCTCCAAGCACTCGTCGTTGAACCGGTCTAGATATTTCATGGTCGGTTCGCCGGACCTCTGCGTCACCCCGAGCAGATTGATCGGGTGCTTTGCCTTTACGATTCTGGTAGTAAATTGGGCTAGGAAGGCGTGGCTAATATCCGAAAACCTGGCCACCGATCCCTGCGGAAGGCTGTTAAACCATCGTATTGCAGGTCCCGCGAGAGTGATAAGGAAAGCGTGGTACCTTACCTCATCTCCCACTCCCTCCAGGTTCATCCTGGCCTCGAAGGCGGTAAGGTGCTCCTGCGGGTCTTGGGTTCCGTCGTACCTCATGTCCGTCGGCTTGTCAAAGTGTTTTGGCAGTCAGACTTCGAGGATGGAACGATGAAATGGGGTTGCGCCCATTATCACTGGTCCCTGCGTTCTTCTTGTTCTTCCCTCGCCGTCTTCCCGTCGACCGTCTTCCCGGTCTCGATCTGTGGTGCGTCTCCTTTCGCACCTGGTGTAGATGATGGGGTCGTGGCGTCTTCTTGGGCGTCCTTCCTCCCTGGCGCTCTCGGGCTCAGATCATGGGCTAGCTGTTCGCCGGGAGTGGCTTCTCGGAGGGGAACGGGAGTAGCTTGATTTGGGAGTTTGTTGGCGATGTTCCCGATCTTGCAGCCGGCGCTCCAGGTCCTGCATCCTGTGATGCAGTTCCTGCATTATTCTGGCGGTGTTATCGCCAGTTCCCTCGAAGGGGCGCCTTTCTTGAGATCGTGAGGTTCATCGTGGAGGAGACCTCGTGCGCTCCCGGGAGGAAGCCACAGAGGCTTCCCCTCTGCGCTCGGTCTCGCGGCCTATTCCTCCTGGGTCCAATACAACGTCCATTCAGGCGTTCCCCACAGACGGCGCCAATGTACGGTAGGTCGGGTACCGGACGACTCGGGTAGATACTTCGATTGATGAGAGGGAGTCTTGCCTGGTTGACTGGTTCCGGGTTACTGGGTTGGAGTAATCGACGTTCCGAGCTCTTTGTGTTGAAAAAGGGGGGGGTGTCACCTGTAAAGACACTCCGACGCTCTAGTCAGTCAAGTGTGCAGGTGAATGATGTGAGAATGGTATATGACATACCTTGGGGGAGGGGTAGGACCCTCCCCATATATACCATGTTAGAGGTGGATCCTACAAGGGCAGGCCCACCTTCCTCGAAGCTTCCTTTGCACAGCTGTAGAAGAGCTGTCAGGGACGCGTGTCCGAGTCGGTGACTGAGCGCCTCACTCCCGACCGTTCGGATCGGGTGGTCCTCGGGTCGGGCCGGCCCGCAAATGGTTTGGCCAGGCGTAACACTAAGTATACGCCAAAATCAGTTACCAAAGTCAGGAAGTAAAATCAAACACCAGTATAAAATACATGTTAAAATATAAATATACATTGAAAATAAATAAAATAAATCAAATCACACGTATTTATACATAGATACATTAGCGGCTAATTTTAGTGTACAAATCTCTTATTTTATTAATTAGAATTTAATTAATTAGTTATCCAAAATTTACTTCTCATAAGTTATCCAAAATTGCTAAGGAAAAGATTGTTAGCTCAATTGTCTTGGACAGTAAGTTTTGGCAAGACTGTCTTACCACTGTGAAAATTGTTGGTCCTCTTATTAAGTTGTTGAGACTTGTTGATGCTGATGAAAAACCCTCTTTGGGAATCGTGTATGAAGGCATGCAAAGAGCAAAAAATGCTATCAAGACCATGTTCAGAAATCGGAAAGCTGCTGATACGCCATACACGAGTATCTTGAAAATGAGGTGGGATAAGCATTTAAAGCGTGATCTCCATGCGACAGCGTACTTTTTAAATCCGGGCATTTTCTACAGTGAAGGTTTTGTTGAGAAGGCAAATGTTTTGGATCTTTACTTGATTTGCTTGATGTTGAAACACTTTGTGATGACTCAGTTGCTGCAATGCAAGAGATACAACTGTATCGAGATTGTAAAGAAAGTTTTGGGAGGGAAAGTGCTAAGAGAGCGGAATCAAGACTCGAACCTGGTAAGTTATTTGACTTATTTCATATCAAAGTTCAGTTTAGTTTCAAAGTTTAATATGTTGGGTGATAATTGATAAACATTAAAAAGTATTTTATTTTTATATCTACGTAGGTGAATGGTGGAGGCTACACGGTGGGAGTGCTCCTAATTTGCAAAAAATGGCAGTCCGTCTTCTTCATCAAACCTCTTCTTCATCTGGATGTGAGAGGAACTGGAGCCTTTTTCAACAAATCCAAAGAGGAGGAACCGATTAGAGCATCAAAGGCTAAGTGACATTATTTATGTCACCTATAACCTACGCCTTCAATCTAGGTTGCATCGAAAGAAGAGGAATTATGATCCAATTGACATTCAAAGCATTGACACAATAGATTTTTGGGTAATGGCAAATGAGGATGATCCTGAATTTACTAATGGAGATGTTGAAGGCATTGAAAGTTTAATATACACTGATAATGCTATGCCTTCGTATCCTAATGGTGAGTGACATAGCAAACTTTGTTTCCTTCCATAAAGATACATGTCATTAACATTGATTTCTTATTGAGTTTTCTTTCTATTTTATTAGATGGTGGAGACATTGAAGTTGAAGTGGATATGCCTGATGTTGTAATTGAATCCTCAAATACTTCTTTTGATGGTATTTCTGAAGATGCTAGCTTTGGATTACCTGTTTATGATGGAGATATCGGAACACTTAATGATGATTATGACTTCTAATGAGTAGTGTCTTTGTTTAGTTGAAGTATTGCTTGTTGAATATTGTTTCTTTTGGTTGCAAAACATTGTGTTTGTCGTTTGTCATTTATGTGTGTTTTGAATATTGTCATTTGAAGTTGTTTATGACATTTTAATGATAAATTATGTATTGTTCATTTTGTGAAATTGTTAAATTTTTGAATCTTATTAGTTTAAAAATTATTGAATTTAACTTTTTAAAATTATGTATTGAATTTTTTATAATTTCACTCTATATTTAATTAAATCGGTTCAACCACAGTTGAACCATTGAACTATTGAACCAGTCACTTGACCGGTTCGATAACCGGTCCGGTTCTCGCAACCTTGCTCAAGATCAATATGTCCAGATTTTGAAGAAGTTAGAGACTTAAATATATTTTTATATCATTAAAAATTTAAAAGTCCGCAAACCAAAAAATCAATGATCGATTTATCCTTTTCTCTTATATTTAAATATTTTCTCCTTTAAATTGATAGTATTATCTGTTTTATCTTTTTGAATTAGTTTTTATTTTTTAAATAAAAGAAAAAACTTAACGGAAACAACATTTTGATTTAATTTTTTTAATTTCTTGTTTTGTAGGTGTGGCCATCGCTTCTGCTATGCTTGTGGAAAGCCATGGAATCAGTAATTCAGTACCATGGTTGTACATAAATAGATATCACTAGGAATTTTAATATTTTTCAATAACTTAAATTGCAAGTGGCAGATTTACTATTTTCATTAGTTAAAATTTGTTGTATAATTATAATGCATGCTAATTTTATTGTTAATTATGTTCGTTTTAAGTACTTATGTTATCTGCTAATAAATTTTAGTTCAAATGACATAATTTTTTCATATTCATTAAGAAGTTGTGGGTTCGAGTCTTCCTATCTTTAGTTAAAAAAAAAGTACTTATGTTAACAAGGCACAGAGCAGCAGCATGTTAAGCCCAACATCTCCGTCAAGAAGGAGATTCCTCACCATGATGATATGCCTTCTGTCAACAACGTTTATGTAATTAATTAATTAACATAGTTTTTTCCCATTTAATTAAGATAATTAATTATGTGGTAATAATAATTATGTGTTAATTATATGATCTCATACGGTTAGATGATGAGGTTGTTGAAGGAAAAGTAATAGGGGGAGGGGAAGCCAGACAGTTGCTTGATTCAGGTATCAAATTCTTCTTCTGATGAAAGAACACGATCCAGTACACCTCACGCCCAAGTTGGAATCAGGAATAATAGCAATGAAAAGAACGAGAGGGAAGACAGTCCAGATTCACAATCACAAGCTTGGGGTCCCGTTCCCAACAAGCTCCAGAAACCCAACCCCACCATGGACCAATCCTCTTCTGAAGCCACCATGAGAAAAGCCCGTGTTTCAGTCTGTGCTCCCTCAGAAGCTCCCATGGTATCTCCCTCTTCTTTATATGGATCGACTAATTAACTAACTTATCTGACTCAACCATAAATCACTGTACTTCTATCACAGTTTATATATTTTTGGAATTTGTAAAAAAAAAAATCGCTGGAGGGTGTCACAGTTTCTTTTGTATTGTGTTTAAATGTAAATCGTTATATCTCTCTAGCAGTTTAAGCATGAACCTAATTCGGTGATCCTCTATCGCAGTTTCTATAATAATGTAAAAATTGTATTTGCGTATATAATCTTGAGATGTTATAATCCAGTAAAATTGAAATGCAAATACTTTATTTTAATAACTTATTCTTTTTATAAGTTAAAAAAAATTATTTATGAACATATT
>NC_029786.2:7960128-7999608 GCF_000816755.2 Arachis ipaensis
AATGTATCCATAATCATCCTTTAAAAATCAATTAAAAAATATGGTTGAGTATTAAGTATCTAATCTTTTTTTTTGTTATCTAAATCTCAATCTTTTTATCTTTATTTAAATTTCAGGAACCGTAGAATCTCTTATATCTTAAGATAGTAAACATGATTATAGATGTGTGTATATATATATATATATAACGTAACAATCACTTTTTATTCCTCACAATATTCCTTATCTGCGACAAAAGACTGAGGTGACTACTCCACAAATCTGAGTTGATTTTTTTTAATCACTTTTTTAATGTGAACTTTTTTCATTGGGATAACAACATAGTCGTCGGTTATGCTAAGTGTACGGTAGGTCGGGTACCGGACGACTCGGGTAGATACTTCGATTGATGAGAGGGGGTCTCGCCTAGTTCCGAGTTACTGGGTTGGAGTAACCGACGTTCCGAGCTCTTCGTGTTGAAAAAGGGGGGGAGGGGGGTGTCACCTGCAAAGACACTCCAACGCTCTAGTCAGTCAAGTGTGCAGGTGAATGATGTGAGAATGGTATGTGACGTACCTTGGGGGAGGGGTAGGACCCTTCCCATATATACCATGTCAGAGGTGGGTCCCACAAGGGCAGGCCCAACTTCCTCGAAGCTTCCTTTGCACAGCTGTAGCAGAGCTGTCAGGGACGCGTGTCCGGATCGGTGACTGAGCGCCTCATTCCCGACCGTTCGGGTCGGGTGGTCCTCGGGTCGGGCCGGCCCGCAAATAGTCTGGGTCAGGCCGTAACAGTGCCCCCAACGCGCCAGCAATAATCGTGAGGACTATTGGTGACGTGTTATGCACTCTTCGAGTATTGTCGCTAGATCGGCCGCTCGTGGAGAGGACGTATCTCTTACGCGTGTGTCCGTTCACTACTGGGGATAACCGCTCGTCGCCTCGTTCTTCGCGTCGGGCATTTAATGCTCATAATGGGTTGTTTCAAACCCTGTGAGTAAAGACTCTTTTACCCCCTTCCTTTCGCGCTTCTAAGCAATTTCTTAATCCCCTGATCAGTTTCACACCCCATTTTCATTCCATTTCCTTGCTCATCTTTATTTCATCCCCTTGCTTTCTCCTTCTCTCTCGTTGAATTTCTCATTGTAATACCCGCATTTCTGAACATTCATCCCTTTCTGCTTTCTTCTCAGCCATCACAATCAATCAGGTAAACATTCTTCTCCTTTTTCTCTTCTCTTTGCTTTATGTTCGTTTTATCTTTATTGTCAGTTCTTTTGTATGCATGTTGCTTGTTTGATTTGCATACTAGATGACCTTAGTGTTAAGTAGGTGCGTTAGGGGGGGTTACCATTCCAGGGCTTTAACTTTTTAGTCTTTTGCTTGGATTTTGCCTTAGCCATGCCCGATCTTAGTTATTGTATAGACTAAATATAGTTTCTGGGCTTTTTCTGAACTCCCGACCCCATAGACTAACCGAGTGGTACCCCCACTGTAGGTATGCCTCGCGTCGTCTCACGGGCTTCTACCTCCGACGCGGGTTACGACACGTACGCTTGGGTGACTTCTGACGTAAAGGACTCCCCGAACCAGATGGGCGAGGAGGAGCTTACCGAGTTCCGCCAAGCCGAGTACTTGTGCGGCGAGACTGACGAGAAGGCCAACTACGACGTGTTTGTTCCTGCCCCCAACGAACGACTATATGAGCTTAATTTTCATTCTCCCCGGGTTGCCGATTGGATTTGGTTCTATAAATATATGTTCACCCAAGTGGGGGTTCGTATTCCGTTTTCTGCTTTTCAAATGGCGCTCCTTAAACGGATCTCCATGGTGCCGTCGCAGCTGCATCCGAACAGTTGGGCTTCCATCCGCTGTTTCGAGATGGTGTGTGAATATTTAGAGTTGCCGGTGTCCGTCGACGTTTTTCTTTTTTTCTTCAACCTTACGAATCCTTCCAAGGAGGGGAAAGCGAGGAAAGGGTTCATGTCTTTCCGATCTGTCCAGGGTCGGAGGATCTTCGGCTTGTTCGAGGACTCTTATCATGGGTTTAAGGACAAGTATTTCAAGGTGCGTCCAGTCAAAGGTCGCCATCCCTTCTGGTTGTCGTTGGAGGGGGAACGCCTCATCCCGACGTATTGGAGTTTCGGGGCGGGGTCCAACACCTTTATCAAGGTGACTCACAAGGGGATGTCCGCTGTGGACAGAAAGATTGCCGACTTGTTGTTGGCCGTTTTTGGGAGGAATCATGTGAATTCCATCCTCCTAATGGGTGACCGAGAGGTCGCCAGAAATTATATTTGTGAGTAGTTATGACTTGCATTTCTTGCATCATTGTTGCTTCGATTGGTTATGCCGATTTCACGACTAACTTGTTTACTTATTTGTTGCAGTGGAGATGTCTGCTTCAGTGACAGGGCTTGAGGGTTTGTTCAAGACTTTCTTGGTGGACAGCGATGAGGAGAAGGCTGATGATGAGCGGATAATTTATACGCTTTTTGGCATTATTTTTACATAGTTTTTAGTAGGATTTAGTTAGTTTTTAGTATAATTTTATTAGTTTTTAAATAAAAATCACATTTCTGGACTTTACTATGGGTTTGTGTATTTTTCTGTGATTTCAGGTATTTTCTGGCTGAAATTGAGGGAGCTGGGCAAAAATCTTATTCAGGCTGAAAAAGGACTGCTGATGCTATTGGATTCTGACCTTCCTACACTCAAAGTAGATTTTCTGGATCTACAGGAGTCCAATTGGTACGCTCTCAATTGCGTTGGAAAGTAGACATCCAGGGCTTTCCAGCAATATATAATAGTTTATACTTTGTTCAAGTTTAGATGACGCAAACTGGTGTTCAACGCCAGTTCTCTGCCCTATTCTGGCGTTAAACGCCAGAAACAGGTTACAAGTTGGAGTTCAACGCCCAAAACAGGTTACAAACTGGCGTTTAACTCCAGAAACAGCCTAGGCACGTGTAAAGCTCAGGTCTCAGCCCCAGCACACACCAAGTGGGCCCCAGAAGTGGATTTCTGCACTATCTGTCATAGTTTACTCATTTTCTGTAAACCTAGGTTACTAGTCTAGTATTTAAACAACTTTTAGGGATTTACTATGTACCGAATGACATTATAGATCTGAACATTGTACTCTTTGATGGCATGAGTCTCTAAACTCCATTGTTGGGGGTGAGGAGCTCTGCTGTGTCTCGATGAATTAATGCAATTATTTCTGTTTTCTATTCAAACACGCTTGTTTCTATCTAAGATGTTCATTCGCACTTCAATATGATGGATGTGATGATCCGTGACACTCATCACCATTCTCAACCTATGAACGTGTGCCTGACAACCACCTCCGTTCTACTTTCGATTGAATGAATATCTCTTGGATTCCTTAATCAGAATCTTTGTGGTATAAGCTAGAATCCATTGGCAGCATTCTTGAGAATTCGGAAAGTCTAAACCTTGTCTGTGGTATTCCGAGTAGGATTCAGGGATTGAATGACTGTGACGAGTTTTAAACTCGCGAGTGCTGGGCGTAGTGACAGACGCAAAAGGATAGTAAATCCTATTCCAGTATGATCGAGAACCGACAGATGATTAGCCATGTAGTGACAGCGCATTGGACCATTTTCACTGAGAGGACGGATGGTAGCCATTGACAACAGTGATCCACCAACACACAGCTTGCCATAGGAGGAACCTTGCATGCGTGAAGAAGAAGACAGGGGGAAAGCAGAGGCTCAGAAGACAAAGCATCTCCAAAACTCCAACATATTCTCCTTTACTGCATAACAAGTACTATTTAATCCATGCTTTTTATTTACTACCAATTAAAACTGAGATTTATTATTATCCTGACTAAGAGTTGCAAGATAACCATAGCTTGCTTCAAGCCGACAATCTCCGTGGGATTCGACCCTTACTCACGTAAGGTATTACTTGGACGACCCAGTGCACTTGCTGGTTAGTTGTGCGGAGTTGCAAGAGTGTGATCGTAATTTCGTGCACCAAGTTTTTGGCACCGTTGCCGGGGATTGTTTGAGTTTGAACAACTGACGGTGAATCTTGTTACTTAGATTAGGAAATTTTTGTCTTTTGAGTCAGAGTCTTTTATTTTCTTTTCAAAAATTTTTCAAAAATATTATTTTCTTTATTTTTAGTTTTTCTGTGAGTTTAGTGTCATGTTTTAAGTTTGGTGTCAATTGCATGCTTTTATTTGTCTTTCAATTTTCGAATTGTATGTTCTTGTTCTTCTTTGATCTTCAAGTTGTTCTTGTCAATCTTTCTTGTTTAATCTTTAGTTTTCTTGTTCTGTGTCTTTTCTTGTTTTTCTTGTGCTTTTTCAAAATATCAGTTTTCAAAAAATTTTTATTTATTAAGTACCTTATTAAAACACTTTAAATTTATAGCTCAATTGGCTAGAGCGTTGTGCTTATGTTCTTGGTAATTGGCTATCTTCCTTTTAAAAATTTTTCAAAAATAATTTTTCATTGATTAAATCTTGTGTCAATTTTTAAGTTTGGTGTTCTCTTGTTAATTTTCCTTTAGTTTTCGAAAATTTCATTGTGGTTTGCTAAAAATTTTAAGTTTGGTGTTCTATCTCCATGTTCTTGTTGTTCTTGTGAGTCTTCAAGGTGTTCTTGAGTCTTCCTTGTGTTTGATCTTAAAATTTTTAAGTTTGGTGTTCCTTGGTATTTTCCCTCCAAAATTTTCGAAAATAAGGAGCATTAGATCTAAAAATTTTAAGTTGTGTGTCTTTTGTGTGTTTTTCTCTTTCTTCATTAAATTCAAAAATATCTTTTCTCTTTATTTTAATTAATTTTCGAAATTTTCTTTCAAAAATTCAGATTTTTATTTTAAAAACTTTCTATTTTATCTTATCTTAGTTTTAAAAATTCAAAATTCAAATCTTTTTCAAAAATCATATTCAAAAAAAAAAAATTTTTCGAATCTTCTCAATTAATTAGTCAATTCAACATTCAAATTTCTTTTTATTTTCCTTTCCTTTTAATTTTCGAAATCTATATTTTATTTTCTAATTATTTTACTCTATTTTATTTCATTTTTTTTTGTTATTTTGAATTTAATAAAATAAAAATTTAAAAATATATTTTACTTGAAATTCACATCATCTCCCTTTCTCCATCATGGATTTAAGTGGAAATGAACAGTCCAGAAGGACTCTGGGGTCATATGCTAACCCCACTACTGCTTCATATGGGAGTAGTATCTGTATACCCTCCATCGGAGTCAGTAGTTTTGAGTTGAATCCTCAGCTCATTATCATGGTGCAGCAAAGTTACCAGTATTCCGGTCTTCCACAGGAAGAACCTACAGAGTTTCTGGCACAGTTTTTACAAATTGCTGACACAGTACGTGATAAAGAGGTAGATCAGGATGTCTACAGACTATTACTGTTTCCATTTGCTGTAAAAGATCAAGCTAAGAGGTGGTTAAATAACCAACCCAAGGCCAGCATAAGGACATGGAAACAACTGTCTGAAAAATTCCTGAATCAGTATTTCCCTCCAAAAAGGATGACACAGCTAAGGCTGGACATCCAAGGCTTTAAACAAGGAGATAATGAATCCCTTTATGATGCCTGGGAGAGGTATAGAGAGATGCTAAGAAAATGTCCCTCTGAAATATTTTCAGAGTGGGTGCAGTTAGACATCTTTTACTATGGGCTTACAGAAAGAGCCCAGATTTCTCTAGACCACTCAGCTGGTGGATCTATACACATGAGAAAGACAATTGAAGAAGCTCAAGAGCTCATTGATACAGTTGCCAAAAATCAGCATCTGTACTTAAGAAGTGAGTCTTTCATGAAAGAAGAAGCTAAAACAGTAACTGTGGAACCCAGTCCTGTAGAACAAGTTACTGAATACAATCAGCAATTGGATGTTCTAACAAAACAGCTGGCCAAATTCAAGGAGATGCTGCAAGACACAAGAATGGCCAACATGAATATAGAAGTACAGTTGAGGCAAACAAAACAACAGTTATCAAAACAGATAACAGAAAAGTGCCAAGTAGTCCAATTAAAAAGTGGAAAAACATTAAATACCCTGCTTCAAAGCAGCAGGAAGCTAAGAAAAGAACAACTAACAGAAGATGAACAAACTGCCACCCAAAATCCCTCTTAGGACAGTAAGAGCCCAGAGAGGAATAATTCTCGCGTTCAAACGCCAGAAAAGGGTGAAAATCTGGCGTTAAACGCCCAACCCATGCTCAGTTCTGGCATTCAAATGCCAGAAACAGGCAAGGAGTTGGCGTCAAACGCCCAAAGGGAGCTCAGTTCTGGCGTTCAAACGCCAGAAACAGGTAGGAATTGGGCGTTAAACGCCAATTCAGCTTCCAATCCTGGCATTCAAATGCTAGTGAGGAATCAGACACATACAAGTGCTAATAGCAACCCCTCTAAAAAGGCTTCTTCAACCACTTCTGTAGGAATTAAACCTGCAGCAACCAAGGTTGAGGAATACAAAGCCAAGATGCCTTATCCTCAAAAACTCCACCAAGAGGAGCAGGATAAGCAATTTGCTTGCTTTGCAGACTATCTCAGGACTCTTGAAATAAAGATCCCGTTTGCAGAGGCACTTGAGCAAATACCCTCTTATGCCAAGTTCATGAAAGAGATCTTGAGTCATAAGAAGGATTGGAGAGAACCTGAAAGAGTTCTCCTCACTGAAGAATGTAGTGCAGTCATTCTGAAAAGCTTTCCAAAAAAGCTTAGAGACCCCGGGAGCTTTCTGATACCATGCGTATTAGAGAGTAATTGCACTAAGACAGCTTTATGTGATCTTGGGGCAAGCATTAACCTAATACCTGCGTCTACTATCAGAAAGCTTGGTTTAATTGAAGAAGTTAAACCAACCAGGATATGTCTTCAACTTGCTGATGGCTCCATTAAATACCCATCAGGCGTGATTGAAGACATGATTGTCAGGGTTGGGCCATTCGCCTTTCCCACTGACTTTGTGGTGTTGGAAATGCAGGAACACAAGAGTGCTACTCTCATTCTAGGAAGACCTTTCCTAGCAACTGGACGAACTCTCATCGATGTCCAAAAAGGGGAAGTAACCCTGAGGGTCAATGAGGATGAGTTCAAGTTAAATGCTGTCAAAGCCAGGCAGCATCCAAACACACCAAAAGACTGCATGAAAGTTGATCTTATTGACTCTTTAGTAGAGGAGATCAACATGACTGAGAGTCTCGAATCAGAGCTAGAAAACATCTTTAAAGATACTTAGCCTGATTTGGAGGATTCAGAGGAAATAAAAGAGCCTCTGAAAATTCCTCAGGAAGGGGAAAAACCTCCTAAACCCGAGCTCAAACCACTACCACCATCCCTGAAATATGTGTTTCTGGGAGAAGGTGACACTTTTCCGGTGATCATAAGCTCTGCTTTAAATCCACAGGAAGAGGAAGCACTAATTCAAGTGCTAAGGATGCACAAGACAGCTCTTGGGTGGTCCATAAGTGACCTTAAGGGCATAAGCCCAGCTAGATGCATGCACAAGATCCTATTGGAGGATGATGCTAAGCCAGTGGTTCAACCACAGAGGCGGCTAAATCCAGCCATGAAGGAAGTGGTGCAGAAAGAGGTCACCAAGTTACTGGAGGCTGGGATTATTTATCCTATTTCTGATAGCCCCTAGGTAAGTCCTGTCCAAGTTGTTCCCAAAAAGGGAGGCATGACAGTAGTTCATAATAAAAAAAATGAACTGGTTCCTACAAGAACAGTTACAGGGTGGCACATGTATATTGACTACAGAAGGCTCAATACAGCCACCCGAAAGGATCATTTTCCTTTACCATTCATAGACCAGATGCTAGAAAGACTAGCGGGTCATGATTATTACTACTTTCTGGATGGCTATTCAGGCCACAACCAAATCGCAGTAGATCCCTAGGATCAAGAGAAAACAGCATTCACATGTCCATCTGGAGTATTTGCGTACAGAAGGATGCCATTTGGACTGTGTAATGCACGTGCAACCTTTCAGAGGTGCATGCTCTCTATTTTCTCTGATATGGTGGAAAAATTTCTGGAAGTCTTCATGGATGACTTTTCAGTATATGGAGACTCATTCAGCTCCTGCCTTGATCACCTGACAATGGTTCTGAAAAGATGCCAAGAGACTAACCTGGTTTTAAACTGGGAAAAATGTCACTTTATGGTGACTAAAAGGATTGTCCTTGGGCACAAGATCTCGAACAAGGGAATAGATGTGGATCAAGCTAAGGTAGAGGTAATTGAAAAATTGCCACCACCTGCCAATGTTAAGGCAATCAGAACCTTTCTAGGGCATGCAGGATTTTATAGGAGGTTTATAAAGGATTTTTCAAAAATCACAAAACCTCTAAGCAACCTGCTAGCTGTTGATATGCCATTTATGTTTGATACAGAGTGTCTGCAGGCATTTGAAACTCTGAAAGCTAAGCTGGTCACAGCACCAGTAATTTCTGCACCAGACTGGACATTACCATTCGAACTAATGTGTGATGCCAGTGACCATGCCATTGGTGCAGTACTGGGGCAGAGGCATGACAAACTTCTGCATGTCATTTATTATGCTAGCCGTGTTTTAAATGATACCCAGAAAAATTACACAACCACGGAAAAAGAATTGCTTGCAGTGGTTTATGCCATTGACAAGTTTAGATCGTACTTGGTAGGATCAAAAGTGATTGTGTACACTGACCATGCTGCTCTTAAATATCTACTTACAAAGCAGGATTCAAAACCCAGGCTCATAAGATGGGTGTTGCTTCTGCAAGAGTTTGATATAGAAATAAGAGACAAAAGGGACAGAAAACCAAGTGGCTGACCATCTGTCCCGGATAGAACCAGTAGAAGGGGCATCCTTCCCCTCTATTGAGATCTCTAAGACCTTTCCGGATGAGCACTTGTTTGCCATTCAGGAAACACCATAGTTTGCAGACATTGCAAACTATAAAGCTGCAAGGTTCATACCCAAAAAGTACAGCAGGCAACAAAAGAAAAAATTAATTACCGATGCAAAGTACTACTTGTGGGATGAACCCTATCTCTTTAAGAGATGTGCAGACGGAATAATCCGTAGGTGTGTGCCTAGAGATGAAGCACAGAAGATCTTATGGCATTGCCATGGATCACAATATGGAGGCCACTTCGGAGGTGAGCGAACAGCCACCAAGGTCCTCCAATGTGGCTTCTACTGGCCTACCCTCTATAGAGATTCCCGAGAGTTTATACGTAACTGTGACAGCTGCCAGAGAGTTGGCAATCTGCCTCATGGCTATGCCATGCCTCAACAAGGGATCTTGGAGATTGAGTTGTTTGATGTATGGGGTATTGACTTCATGGGACCTTTCCCACCATCATACTCAAACACTTATATTCTGGTAGCAGTTGACTACGTATCCAAATGGGTGGAGGATACTAAGACAGTGCTAAAGTTTCTCCAGAAACATATCTTCAGCAGGTTTGGGGTTCCCAGAGCAATAATTAGTGATGGGGGCACTCACTTCTACAACAAACAGCTATACTCCGTTATGGTCCGGTATGGAATTAGTCACAAGGTGGCAACTCCATACCATTCACAGGCAAATGGACAAGCTGAAGTCTCTAATAGAGAACTAAAAAGAATCCTGGAATGGACTGTAAGTACCCGTAGACAGGATTGGGCGAGAAGCTTGGATGATGCTCTGTGGGCTTACAGAACAGCATTTAAGACTCCTATAGGGACCTCTCCATACCAGCTTGTGTATGGTAAGGCCTGTCATCTGCCCATGGAACTGGAACATAAGGCCTACTGGGCAACCAGATTCCTAAACTTTGATGCCAAATTAGCTGGAGAAAAAAGATTGCTCCAGCTAAATGAGCTAGAGGAATTCAGACTCACTGCTTTCGAAAATGCAAAGCTTTACAAAGAGAAAGCAAAAAGGTGGCATGATAGAAGGCTGTCATCTAGAGTCTTTGAACTAGGATAGAAGGTTCTGCTGTTTAACTCTAGGCTCTGGCTATTTCTCGGAAAACTGAAATCCCGGTGGAGGGGACCATATGTGATTACAAGTGTGTCACCATATGGCTATGTGGAGCTTCAAGACATTGATTCTGATAAGAAATATATTGTTAATGGACAAAGAATCAAGCATTATCTTGAAGGCAATGTTGAGCAAGAGTGCTCAAGGCTGAAGCTAAATTAAGAGCTCAGCCAGGTCCAGCTAAAGACAATAAAGAAGTGCTTGCTGGGAGGCAACCCAGCCATTAGCAGAGTTTTTCTGTTACTTTATTTTATTTTATTCTATTCTTTATTTTATTTATTATGCAAGTTTAATTTTAAATCTTCAAGGTAAAGAATCAATTGCATAAGTTCACAGGGTTACAGAAGGATTCAGAGTACAAAACAAAAAAAAGGAGCTCACTGGCAAGAAAACGCCAGTAAGAGGCATATTTGGGTGTTAAACGCCCAAAAGAAGCATCTACTGGGCGTTTAACGCCAGTTATGGTGCCTTTCTGGGCGTTAAACGCCAATTTTGCAGCATCCTGGGCGTTCAGAAAAATGCCCAGTGACGAGAGATTTCTGGCGTTTAATACCAGCCAGAAGCAACAGCTGGGCGTTAAACGCCCAAAAAAGGCTACACAATTGCAAACAAGAACTCTAAAGATGCCAAGTTGGCCTATCCAAGCCTAATCTCTATGCTATGTAAAGATGCTGGGGTAAAGATGGGAGTAGATGAGTATGTATCAGTTGAGCAACCAATCACTAAAAAGTCAATGGAAGGACAACAAGTACAGGACGACCCCATCAAGAGGAGAGCACAGGAGTTCCTCCCAGAAATCCCTCAAATTAAATACTGGGAGCGCCTAGAAGCATCTGTTACCAAGTTGCAAGAAGCTGTGGATCAACTGAAAGAAGAACAGCAAAATTAAAACAGCATGCTCTGCAAACTACTGAGGGAACAAGAGGAGCAAGGGCGTGAACTGAAGGAACTAAAGCGTCAGAAGCTATCTCTTGAAGGGCCAAGCACCCCACAGACTAAAGAAGCATCTACCTCCCAAAGCAAAGGTTGTTGAGTCCTAACTCTGTGATAACCTTTTATCTATTTTAGAGTATATGAGTATTCAATTTAGAGTCAATTGTCTTTATGTCCTTAGTTTCTTTTCTTTTATTGCTAAGAGTATGCTTTTATGCTTAATTTATATTATTTCCATTAAATAATAAATAAAGATTAGAGTTTATGCCTTAAAGCTATGAATGTCCTATGAATCCATCACATCTCTTAAAAGAAAACTGTTTTCAATTGAAAAAGAAAAAAAAAGAAATTCATGAATTTCGAATTTTAAAATAGTTTAGTTATTTTGATGTGGTGGCAATACTTTTGTCTTTTTGAATGAATGCTTGAACAGTGCATGTTTTTGATATTGTTGATTCATGATGTTAAAATTGTTGGCTCTTGAAAGAATGATGAAAAAGGAGAAATGTTATTTGATAATTTGAAAAATCATAAAATTGATTCTTGAAGCAAGAAAAAGCAGTGAAAAGCTTGCAGAAAAAAAAATAGCAAAAAAAAAAAGAGAGAAAAAGAAAGAGCAAGCAGAAAAAGCCAATAGCCCTTAAAACCAAAAGGCAAGGGTAATAAAGAGGATCCAAGGCTTTGAGCATCAGTGGATAGGAGGGCCTAAAGGAATAAAATCCTGGCCTAAGCGGCTAACCCAAGCTGTCCCTAACCATGTGCTTGTGGCGTGTAGGTGTGAAGTGAAAACTTGAGACTGAGCGGTTAAAGTCGTGGTCCAAAGCAAAAAGAGTGTGCTTAAGAGCTCTGGACACCTCTAATTGGGGACTCTAGCAAAGCTGAGTCACAATCTAAAAAGGTTCACCCAGTTATGTGTCTGTGGCATTTATGTATCCGGTGGTAATACTGGAAAACAAAGTGCTTAGGGTCACGGCCAAGACTCATAAAGTAGCTGTGTTCAAGAATCAACATACTTAACTAGGAGAATCAATAACACTATCTGAATTCTGAGTTCTTATTAAAGCCAATCATTCTGAACTTCAAGAGATAAAGTGAGATGCCAAAACTGTTCAGAAGCAAAAAGCTAAAAGCCCCGCTCATATAATTAAGACTGATCTTCATAGATGCTTTTGGAATTCATTGTATATTTTATTCTTTTTATCCTATTTGATTTTCAGTTGCTTGGGGACAAGCAACAATTTAAGTTTGGTGTTGTGATGAGCGGATAATTTATACACTTTTTGGTATTGTTTTTACATAATTTTTAGTAGGATTTAGTTAGTTTTTAGTATAATTTTATTAGTTTTTAAATAAAAATCAGATTTCTGGACTTTACTATGAGTTTGTGTGTTTTTCTGTGATTTCAGGTATTTTCTGGCTGAAATTGAGGGAGCTGAGCAAAAATCTGATTCAGGCTAAAAAAGGACTGCTGATGCTGTTGGATTCTGACATCCCTGCACTCAAAGTGGATTTTCTGGAGCTACAGAAGTCCAATTGGCGCGCTCTTAAGTGCGTTGGAAAGTAGACATCTAGGGCTTTCCCGCAATATATAATAGTCCATACTTTGCTCAAGTTTAGATGACGCAAACTGGCGTTCAACGCCAATTCTCTGCCCTATTCTGGCGTTAAACGCCAGAAACAGGTTACAAGTTGGAGTTCAACACCCAAAACAGGTTACAAACTGGCGTTTAACTCTAGAAACAGCCTAGGCACGTGTAAAGCTCAGGTCTCAGCCCCAGCACACACCAAGTGGGCCCCAGAAGTGGATTTCTGCACTATCTGTCATAATTTACTCATTTTCTGTAAACCTAGGTTACTAGTCTAGTATTTAAACAACTTTTAGGGATTTACTATGTACCGAATGACATTATAGATCTGAACTTTGTACTCTTTGACGGCATGAGTCTCTAAACTCCATTGTTGGGGGTGAGGAGCTCTGCTATGTCTCGATGAATTAATGCAATTATTTCTGTTTTCTATTCAAACACGCTTGTTTGTATCTAAGATGTTCATTCGCACTTCAATATGATGGATGTGATGATCCATGACACTCATCACCATTCTCAACCTATGAACGCATGCCTGACAACCACCTCCATTCTACCTTTGATTGAATGAATATCTCTTGTATTCCTTAATCAAAATCTTCGTGGTATAAGCTAGAATCTATTGGCAGCATTCTTGAGAATCCGGAAAGTCTAAACCTTGTCTGTGGTATTCGGAGTAGGATTCAAGGATTGAATGACTGTGACGAGTTTCAAACTCGCGAGTGCTGGGCGTAGTGACAGACGCAAAAGGATAGTAAATTCTATTCCAGTATGATCGAGAACCGACAGATGATTAGCCATGCAGTGACAGCGCATTGGACCATTTTCACTGAGAGGACGGATGGTAGCCATTGACAACGGTGATCCACCAACACACAGCTTGACATAGGAGGAACCTTGCGTGCGTGAAGAAGAAGACAGGGGGAAGCAGAGGCTCAGAAGACAAAGCATCTCCAAAACTCCAACATATTCTCCTTTACTGCATAACAAGTACTATTTAATCCATGCTTTTTATTTACTATCAATTAAAACTGAGATTTATTATTATCCTGACTAAGAGTTGCAAGATAACGATAACTTACTTCAAGCCGACAATCTCCGTGAGATTCGACCCTTACTCACGTAAGGTATTACTTGGACGACCCAGTGCACTTGCTGGTTAGTTGTGCAGAGTTGCAAGAGTGTGATCGTAATTTCGTGCACCAGCTAACGAGAAGGTTGATGGGAAGCCGGAGAACCCTCCTGAGGATAAGAAGGATCAGGCGGTGCCTTCACCTCGTGACACCGAGATGTCGGACAGAAATTCTGATGGTACGCACGTTTCTCCTGTTCGCGAGGAGACGGCCGGCATCGGGTATTCGTCTTCCACTCAACAAGAGGATGATGACTTGAAGAGTATCCCCACCCCCAAAAGGCAGAGGACATCCTCCAGCCCTGAAGGAGCTCTCACCGTGATGGAGAGGAACTTCGACGCTGGGGCCTTCATAGACTCCCAGTTGCTCCCTGGCATGGAGGATCACTTCCTTGGCACCGAGCTTGCGGGGTAGGCGAGGTGGATGTACCGTACCCTTTACCGTGGTGCTGTGATAGCTCGGAAGGCCGAGTTCGAGCTGTCGGGGATGCAGTCGCTGCGCAGGAAGCTCGAATCTGCTGCCATGGCCAATAACAAATTCAAGACTCAAGTTGAAACGCTTCGGGAGTAGTTGTCCAAGACGGGGGAGAAGCTTAAGGCTGCCGAGGAGAAAACTGCGTCTGTTGAGGAGAAATTGAAGACCTCTAATGCCACCGTGTCCCGTCTAACCGAGTGGGAGATGACTTTGGAGAGCCAGCTCAATGCCGCGCAAGGTCGGGTAGTCACTTTGGAGAAGGAACGCGATGCGGCCGTCTCGTCGGCTAAGGCTGCTCAAGCTGAGGTCGAGGAGCTTAAGAAGAAGCATAAAGAGACTGTGAAACAGGGAAAAAGCGTGATCTTCATGACTGAAGAGGCTCTTAAAGCCCAGGTGAAGATCGTGGCTCCTGATTTCGACACGTCGGCAATTGGGGACTTTTAAACAATCAAGGATGGCAAGATTGTCGACATGCCCAAAATGTGATCTCTTTGTACTTTTTGTATGGGTCTGTGATTCTGTTGTAGACCTTTGTGGAACTTACTTTTGTTATACTTTAATAGTCACTTGGTCGGCATGTGGTTATCATCTTTCTCTGCTTATCTGGTAGCATTTTCGTTTTATTTTGCTACCGTTTTGTCGGTGTAGGCTTGTCGCTCATGTTCGTTTACCGCTATGTTGGTAACTCGGCGAAGCCAAGTCGTGGCTTTGCTATTGCTGTAGCCGTTTGTTATGGCTTTAATTTAGTTGGCTCCGAGGATGATCAGTCCCGGAGCACCGTATCGTTGTCCCGTTTACCATGCATTATAAGGAACATATTGTCGTGGGACGCATAAATGGCCGAAAGTAAATGAGAGGGTAATTTCAACAAGTAAAACATTAATCGATAACTAAACAAGTCTATTGTCATAATGAGTACTTAACAAAAGTAAATCACTGAGCTCATCAGATCGCCTGATCGGCGTGGTTGAGCTAGGAATAGAATCTTCTCAAGTTACCTGCATTCTATGTTCTCGGGACCTCTTTCCATCGAGCTTCTCCAATTTGTAGGCGCCCTTGCCAATCACCTCTTTGACTCTGTAGGGGCCTTCCCAGTTTGCCGCCAGCTTACCTTCTCCCTGAGTCGGTAACCCGATATCGTTGCGCCGCAGGACGAGGTCGTTTTGCTGTTTCTTGTATCATCATAATTTATCTTTATAATTTAAACTTGACTAATTATCAATATAATATCATTTCTAATGAACAATTAGATAAAAGATGTTTTTAATGTGAACTTGTTTGATTGTAATAACAGCCAAGTCTTTTTATCTTATTGATTAGAGATTTAATTAATTAGGAGAATGCTCTTTTTCGGTACAATTTTTTAATGTTAATGTTTCTTTATTTTTTTTATTCTGTTTCTTTTAATTATGTTTATGTTCGTAATTTGTCGATTGAGCATTCCTAATAAAAAAATGATGGCATTGTTTCTTTTAAGAATAAGCATAGGAAGTTAATTTTTTAATTAGTTAATATTAATTATTTTAGATGGTTAAATTATGTTTTAAACTTTTTTTTTTTAGGATTTATTCTTTAGTCTTAGGATATAAGATTTAGAAATTTAAAGTTAAAAATATATAATTTATAAAAAAATGGCTATTTGGAGGATGGAAAGTGGGATAGAAGCTGATTACTAATTGAACTCTTGATTAATTACGGTTCTATTCTTTAAATTTGAACTCAACTCATGTTTCTCATAACAGCTAGCATAATCTTATATTTCATAATTTGAACTTGACTAATTAACCGTATAGTATCTAATTAGTACTATCTTTTTTATTTAAATTAATTTTAATTTGCAAATTAATTTAGTTTTATTTTATTATATTTTGATTTAATTTTTTAAATTTCTTATTTTGTAGGTGTGGCCATCACTTCTACTAGAAATTTTAATAGTTCTCAACAATTTAGATTGCAGGTGGCAGATTAACTATTTTCATTAGTTAAAATTTGTTGTATAGCTGTAATGCATGCTAATTTTGTTCGTTTTAAGTAGGGTTAAGTACTGAAATCGTCCCTAAGATAAGTGGCGAAAATCAAATTCGTCCCCGACATTTTTTTGCTATTAAAATCATCCCGAACGTTCAGAAACACTTTAAAATCATCCTTCGCTGCTTAAAACAAAAATTTTGGACAGTTTTGCCCTTGTAGCAGTTAAGTGTCTGTTGCAGCTTTTAATGAATAAAATAAATTAATTTGTTTATTTATATATTTATATTAAATGGTTGTTTGGGGAGGGTTGGGTTGGGATTAAATCAGAGCTGTAATCCCCAACCAAAGAAGCAGTGCAGGAGATAGGGCTTGCGGAGGTGAGTGAAGCCATGGCTGCCGAGAGCTCACGGTCGTGTCAGAGTAGATCATCTGCGCCGAAAAGGGAGCTTGTGTGTCGGCATGGGGAGAGACCCGTGCTTAGAGTTTCTGGAACGAGGAACAACCCTGGGCGACGATTTTGGGGGTGTGTCTACTATGAGGTCAGTGATTTAAGTTTCTGTAGGTGGGTGATGGCAATGTGTTGTTCGTTCTGGGCACTGACTCTAGTGGGTTGCTGCAGATCCAGGAGGAGTGTGATTTCTTCCGATGGACAGACCCAAAAACAGACAGTGACGATCCTCATGTTGCAAGGATGAAGAGGAAAGTTGCGGCCATGAAAGCAAAAGTGAGGGACGTTGAGTGGAAGTTCAAGGTTGCTGCAGTGTTAGGGATTTTTGGGTGGGCAGTCCTATTTTGCTTCTTGTGGCAGATTTGGTTTAGTCAGAGACAGGGGGTAGCATGTGTGATGCCATTGTGTGTATATATATAACATAACAATCACTCAAGTGAATTATTTTCTTTCTTAGTTTAGTTCTTGTATAGGCATTCTCTCTTCTTCAATTCTTGAATCACTTTTTGTTCCTCACAATATTCCTCATCTGCAACAGAGGAGTGAGGTGACTACTCCACAAATCTGAGTTGATTTTTTTAATTCCAATTTTTCGCATCAAGGTCAAGAATGGCATTAAGTATTGACGGCAATAATCACAATATTAATAATGAAGATCCAAAAGTTAAAATGGTGAAACCACATAAGAATGGCATAGAGCTACCCTTTTGTGGAATATGCTGTGATTTCAAGCCATCCTGGGAGATGTTTGAGACTCTAAAATGTGGCCATAATTTTTGTAGATTTTGTATGCATGAATACGTTGCTTCATGTCTCAAGAGCAATATTATCATTGTGCCTTGTCCTGATTCAAAATGCAAGGTTAAGTATGGACCTGAACACTTTTGTTCTCTTCTTCCATTTGAAGTGCTCAAGAGATGGCAGAAAGTGATCAAAGATTGTAATACTCCAATTTTGGATAAACAATTAGACAAGAACCCTATTCATGTTGCTGATGATGAAGAAAATAACGATGTCAAAGAAGATGCTATAGTAGTAATTGAATCGGATGATGATGATGTTGATTATAAAAATATAGTCGACAAAAAAAAAGAAGAAAAATAAAAAACGTGGTAGGAATGTTTATTAGAATTTGTATAAGCTATGGTCAATTTTCAAAAAGATATTCTGAATTTAGCTTTTTTACTTCATATGTGAGTTATGAATTTTATGGATTTTTTTTAAGCTTATAGTTTTTCATTTGTATAGGTTATGGTCTCTTTTATTTGAAGGCATGGTGGAATGAAATGTGGTATGTTTATGAGTTTGAATAAAAATGAAAGAGAGAAGGAAGATCTTATGGTGATGAATTTTGCAAAGGCTAAGAGATGGAGAAGGTGTTCTAAATGCAGAATCTATGTTGAAAAGAATGAGGGATGTTCCTACATTTCTTGCAGGTTTGGTTAATTTATTTCTAATGAACAATTAGTCTTTTTTTTGGCACAATCTTATAATGTTAATGTTTCTCTTTTCTCTGATTATAGCTCTGTTTCTTTTAATTATGATTATGTTCACAATTTATTAATTGATCGTTCCTTAATGAAAAATCATGGTTCTGTTTCTCAGCTTATGTTTCTTGTACCATCATAATTTTATCTTTATAATTTAAACTTGACTAATTATCAATATAATATCATTTCTAATGAACAATTAGATAAAGGATGTTCATAATGTGAACTTGCTTGATTGTAATAACAGCATAGTCTTATTATCTTATGGATTAGAGATTTAATTAATTAGGAAAATGCTCTTTTTTGGCACAATTTTTAATGTTAATAATTTTTTTTCGGTTCTGTTTCTTTTAATTATGTTTATGTTCGTAATTTGTTGATTAAGCGCTTTAGTCAAGCTTGCTTCGGATGGTGATGGTTCTATCACACACTTGAGAGGATTACTTGTCACCCTTACATGTTGTGTAGCTTCAGCAACATCATTTATCAAACTCCAAGCTTCTCCTTCCGTCTTGTTCTTTGAAAGGGAACCGCCACTAGAAGCGGTGAGCAATCTTCTATCTTCCACACAAAGACCTCCGGTGAAGTAACTAATGAGCAAGTGAGTGTTCAATCCTTGGTGTGGACAAGATTCCAATAGCCTCTTGAACCGAATCCAATACTAATACAAACTCTCTTGGTCCTTTTGCATTATACCCGATATCTCCTTCCGGATGTAGTCGGTCTTCTCCGGTGGGAAGAATTTATCAAGAAACTCTCTTCTCAAGAAATCCCAATTGGTCACAATCTCATCCGGTTGTCAATAAAACCATGTCTTCGCTTGCCCTTCAAGAGAGAAAGGGAAGGCAAAAACCATAATAGCCACCTCATCGGCTCCATGCCTTCGATCCGTAGAACAAGTAACTTGAAAATTCTTTAGATGTCGGATGGGGTCTTGACCCGGCAACCCATGATACTTAGGAAGTAGATTTATCAAGCTATTCTTCAACTCAAAGTTTGGATCAAGGTTAGGATACCTTGCTTGCAAAGGTTGAAGTATGATATCCGGAGCTCCTTGCTCATGCAAAGTGATCCGTCGTGGCTCCGCCATGTATGGCTCAGCTGTAGGATGCAAAGATGTATTAGTAGTGCCAACAGAAGAATAGGAAGCAACGGACTCCAAGTCGCTTTCGGCACCGTCTAGTGATTCGGTATGTTCCTCAAAAGAGGCCGAAGTACTAGCCGTATAATCCAACCGCCGTCTAGCTTGCCGAGTGTGTAACAAAGTTCTTTCAATCTCAGGGTCAAACTCGGCTAAGCTAGAATTCGGTTGAGACCGAGTCATCAAACTTGAGAGTCATAGCACAAATACAAAGAAATTTAAACTATAGCTAAATATTGAAAGCAAGTAAACTATCTACAATATTCACATATTCACAACCAATATCAAGGCATATGTTGCAACCATTCCCCGGCAACGACGCCAAAAAATTGATGAGTCTATGGACTATGTTGGTATAGAATTTCTTAATAAAGTCCCGTTGCAAGTATAGCTCTACCCAACAACAATCCTCGAGTATCAAATTTAGAAAGGGAATTTGGTTGTCACAAGTTCAACCCCAATAAAAGTAACCGAAGTATTTAAACCTCGAGTCGTCTCACAAGGAATGGGCAAACATGTACTTCAACATTGGTTAGAAATCTGGGGTTGCAAGTCATGAGCAAGAAGTTAAACTAGGAATCTTAATGAGCAAGCATTCTGGAAATGCAAGAAACTAAATCAATTGAATAAAGCAAGATGTAAATAATTCCAAACTAACAAAGTAACATCCAATGTGATTCCATTCTAAACTAAACAAGTAACTATAACTAAGACAAAACAATCAAGATTTTTGGGTTTTCAAATATGAATGATAAAAGCAACTCTTGGCTAAGCATGGGAATTGAGATCGCCATCCATGCCTCCATATCAAACACTGACAATTGTGAGGTGCCAACCCACTAAGTCTACTTCTCAAAAGCCTTAAGTACGTATTGTCTACTCCTAGGCTTGAAGTACGTCAAGTAGGTTTGATCACATCAACCCATAAGTCCCAACCTATCTACTAATTAGATTAGTGGTGAGTTAGTGTCAATGGATATCAAATTGATCACCAAGGGCTCTCAAATCACAATTCAATGAGACCCAATGACTCAAGGTCACTCAATTCCCTTAGCTTATGCCAAGAGTAAAGAAAACTACTCCATAATTAAAGGAAACAATTCATTAAACACATGGTAAGCATTAACAAAAGACATATTCAAATTGTAACTAAATTGAAATTAACAAGTACCCACTAACAATTATCAACATACAATCACTCAAACAACACAATTAATCATAAAAATCATCAATATAACATTAACAAGTCAAGATTCACAACATTAATGAAATGGATATAAAATGACAATTGACAAGAAATCATAAAACTAACACAAGATCTACGCAAAATTATACTAAGGAATTCAAATTAAGCAATTAAAACTAGTAATTAACAAGATCCAATTTAGAATCCAACAAGGGAAGATCAATTCAAAGCTAGATCTAGAGAGGAACAAAGGTCTCTCTCTCTACAAGAACAAAGAACCAAAAACTAGCTAAAAATTATGTCTAAGTGTATGAATGATCCCCCCTTTCCCCCTAGCATCCTTGGGTCTTTTTCATGCAGAACCAGCTTGAAATTGGGCCTCTTGAGTCTCAGAAATCGCCAGGCACGATTTCTTTTAATGAGGTCACGTGCAGCTTGTCGTGCGTGCGCGCCACGTACGCGTGCGCGCCAAGTGCGTGTGCGCATCGGTGGGCTTTTTGGCCGGTTCAACCGGGTTAACCGAAAATTGGTCACCTAGTCGGTCCGGTCCACCAACAGAACCCCCTGCAAAAAATCGGTTTAAAAACCGGCCAAACCGGTGAACCAGGCAAATCGGGCCAGTTCTTACAGGTACCGGTTTTCTCTTCTGATAATGAAACGGCACCGTTTTGCTTTTAAAAAAGGGTGAAAAATGCGTGTTGAATTGATGAATTCAGCCAGCCACTTTACCATACCCTAATCCCTAATCTGCTAATCCAAGAACACTCCCACTCCCCGTCGAAGGACAACCGACCTGAATCGAAACCGACGCCGGAGCTAGGGCCACTCACCGTCGCGGTCACTCAACGTCGCGGGCCACTCACCGTCGCAGGTCACTCACCGTCGCGGGCCACTCACCGTCGCTGGTCACTCACCGTCGCGAGTCACTCAACGTCGCGGGTCACTCACCATCGCGGATAAGTTCTGGGTTTCTAGCATTGTTTTCATTTTTTGTTCTGGCCTTGTGTTCTTCAGACTTCAGTTCTTCTGTTCTTCTTTTTTTTATTTTTTTATTTTATTTTTTATATGATTAATCAAATGTGAATAAATTTGTTGTATGTTGAATTTGAGAATAAATTTGATGTATGTTGAATTTGAGAATTCTGCTACGCTCTATTCTTCAATTTTTTGTCTTTTCAATTCTGCAATGTTCAATTTTTTATTTCTTCAATTCTGCTCTGTTGAATGTCATATGAATTGTATGAACTATGAACTATGAATTGATATGTTGGTCTGGATTCTGGGTTGGTGGCATTCTGAATTTAGATGGAACAGTCACAAAATGATCAACAACAACAACATAATACTGGACAAGAATCTCAGACAGCTTCCTCTCGAGAAAAATCTGACCCAGCTTGGGAATATTTCACTGTGAAATATGATAAAAATCATAAGGCACAATATACGTGTATCTTTTGTTTGAATACTTATAATGGAGGGGGATATATAGGATGAAATATCATCTTGCGAAAATTCCTGGACAAATCAAAGTATGTAGCAAAGTAACTGAAGAAGTTGAACTTCAATTCAAAAGGATTCTGATGGAAAACAAAAAAAATAAGATGGAGAAAAGAAAATTTGAGGAGGAGGCTTATGGTGGGGAAACACCTGCACAAGAGACTGAATCGCCTAACCCTATACAAGCTGCTGTTCTTACAACAACGGGAGACAAAGGAAAGAGAAGAGCTGTAGTAGCTACACAAATTGGAAGTTACTTTAAAGAAAGAACTACTCCAGGATCTCAACTGACTTTGAAAAGTGTTTTGGCTAGTAAAGAAATTGTGCACAAGGCTAAGTTGGGACTTGCCAAATGGATTGTTGATGCACGTATTCCTTTTAATGCAATTTAATCACCTTACTTTCAACCTGCATTGGATGGTGTTGCTGCAATTGGACCTGGTTTTAAGGGACCGTCATATGATGAAATGAGAGTTCATTTGCTGGCTGATCTTAAGAGAGAGTGTCAGTTGCTGGTTGAAAAGTATAGGAGCTCATGAAAAAGCACCGGTTGTACACTGATGGCAGATGGGTGGACTGATCAAAGGCAACGAACTTTAATTAACTTTCTAGTTTATTGTCCTGCTGGTATGTCATTTGTTAAGACTGTTGATGCTTCTGATGTGATAAAAACTGCCAATGCATTGTTTAATTTGTTTGCTGATGTTATTGAGTGGGTTGGGCCTAGTAACATTGTGCATGTGGTCACTGATAATGCTGCTAATTATGTATCTGCTGGAAAACTTATTCATGAAAAATACCCAAATATATTTTGGTCTCCTTGTGCTGCCCATTGTATCAATCTTATTTTGAAAGATATTGCAAGTATTCCCCCATATAGCTGACCTTGCTTCCCGTGCTTCAAAAGTGACTGTGTTTGTCTACAATCATATGATCTTATTGTCTTGGCTTAGAAAAAGAAAAAGTTGGACAGAAATTGTTTGACCAGGAGTCACACGTTTTGCCACTGTTTTCATTACTTTGAAAAGTATATATGATCACAAGGAAGATTTGCAGTCATTGATGGTAGACAAATATTTTACTTCTCATAAGTTATCCAAAATTGCTAATGGAAAGATTGTTAGCTCAATTGTCTTGGACAGTAAGTTTTGGCAAGATTGTCTTACCACTGTGAAAATTGTTGGTCCTATTATTAAGTTGTTGAGACTTGTTGATGCTGATGAAAAACCCTCTTTGGGAATCGTGTATGAAGGCATGCAAAGAGCAAAAAATGCTATCAAGACCATGTTCAGAAATCGGAAAGCTGCTTATACGCCATACACGAGTATCTTGAAAATGAGGTGGGATAAGCATTTGAAGCGTGATCTCCATGCGGCAGCGTACTTTTTAAATCCGGGCATTTTCTACAATGAGGGTTTTGTTGAGAAGGCAAATGTTTTGAGGTCTTTACTTGATTTGCTTGATGTTGAAACACTTTGTGATGACTTAGTTGCTACAATGCAAGAGATACAGCTGTATCGAGATTGTAAAGAAAGTTTTGGGAGGGAAAGTGCTAAGAGAGCGGCATCAAGACTCGAACTTGGTAAGTTATTTGACTTATTTCATATCCAAGTTTAGTTTAGTTTCAAAGTTTAATATGTTGGGTGATAATTGATAAACATTAAAAAGTATTTTATTTTTATATCTACATAGGTGAATGGTGGAGGCTACACGGTAGGAGTGCTCCTAATTTGCAAAAAATGGCAGTCCGTCTTCTTCATCAAACCTCTTCTTCATCTGGATGTGAGAGGAATTGGAGCCTTTTTGAACAAATCCAAAGAGGAGGAACCGGTTAGAGCATCAAAGGCTAAGTGACATTATTTATGTCACCTATAACCTATGCCTTCAATCTAGGTTGCATCGAAAGAAGAGAAATTATGATCCAATTGACATTCAAAGCATTGACACAGTAGATTTTTGGGTAATGGCAGATGAGGATGATCCTGAATTTACTAATGGAGATGTTGATGGCATTGAAAGTTTAATATACACTGATAATGCTATGCCTTCGTATCCTAATGGTGAGTGACATAGCAAACTTTGTTTCCTTCCATAAAGATACATGTCATTAACATTGATTTCTTATTGAGTTTTCTTTCTATTTTATTAGATGGTGGAGACATGGAAGTTGAAGTGGATATGCCTGATGTTGTAATTGAATCCTCAAATACTTCTTTTGATGGTATTTCTGAAGATGCTGGCTTTGGATTACCTGTTTATGATGGAGATATCGAAACACTTAATGATGATTATGACTTCTAATGAGTAGTGTCTTTGTTTAGTTGAAGTATTGCCTGTTGAATATTGTTTCTTTTGGTTACAAAACATTGTGTTTGTCGTTTGTCATTTATGTGCGTTTTGAATATTGTCATTTGAAGTTGTTTATGACCTTTTAATGATAAATTATGTATTGTTCATTTTGTGAAATTGTTAAATTTTGAATCTTATTAGTTTAAAAATTATTGAATTTAACTTTTTAAAATTATGTATTGAATTTTTTATAATTTCACTCTATATTTAATTAAATCGGTTTAACCACGGTTGAACCATTGAACCATTGAACCAGTCACTTGACCGGTTCGATGATCGGTCCAGTTCTCGCAACCTTGCTCAAGATCAATATGTCCAGATTTTGAAGAAGTTAGAGACTTAAATATTTTTTTATATCATTAGAAATTTAAAAGTCCGCAAACCAAAAAATCAATGATCGATTTATCCTTTTCTCTTATATTTAAATATTTTCTACTTTAAATTGATAGTATTATCTGTTTTATCTTTTTGAATTAGTTTTTATTTTTTAAATAAAAGAAAAAACTTAACGGAAACAATGTATCCATAACTAACCTTTAAAAATCAGATAGAAAACATGGTTGACTATTAATATATCTATTTTTTGTGTAATCAAAATTTAAATCTAAATCTTTCTTGTCTTCATTTAAATTTTAGGAACTGGCAGAATCTATCTTTTGTTAAGTGTAATGTTACACATTTAAATTTTTTTATAAAACAAGTTCAATCAACTTAAACAATAAAACTTGAAATAATGCTAGTCATAATTAACTGATTTTTGTTATGTTAGACTAATTTAATTAGACTTGATTAATAAAAACCATAGTTATCTTCATGATCTTCAAGTAGTCTTGTGTGCTATTTGCATGGATTCAAAATCATTCCAAGAGATTTTCATCAACCACAACTGTAACCACTCATTCTGTGATGAATGCATTGCAAAATATGTAGCTGCAAAGATTCAAGAGAATATATCAAATGTGAAGTGTCCTGAACCAAATGCAGAGGAATATTGGAGCCTCAGAATTGCATGTCAATAATTCCAAAGGAGGTGTTTGAAAGATGGGAGAATGCACTTTGTGAGAATCTTGTTCTTGCAACATCAAAGAAATTCTATTGCTCTTTCATATTTTGATTTAATTTTTTTAATTTCTTGTTTTGTAGGTGTGGCCATCGCTTCTGCTATGCTTGTGGAAAGCCATGGAATCAGTAATTTAGTACCATGGTTGTACATAAATAGATATCACTAGGAATTTTAATATTTTTCAATAACTTAAATTGCAAGTGGCATATTTACTATTTTCATTAGTTAAAATTTGTTGTATAGTTATAATGCATGCTAATTTTATTGTTAATTATGTTCGTTTTAAGTACTTATGTTATCTGCTAATAAATTTGAGTTCAAATGACATAATTATTTCATATTCATTAAGAAGTTGTGGGTTCGAATCTTCCTATCTTTAGTTAAAAAAAAAAAAAGTACTTATGTTAACAAGGCACAGAGCAGCAGCATGTTAAGCCCAACATCTCCTCCGTCAAGAAGGAGATTCCTCACCATGATGATATGCCTTCTGTCAACAAAGTTTATGTAATTAATTAATTAACATAGTTTTTTCCCATTTAATTAAGATAATTAATTATGTGGTAATAATAATTATGTGTTAATTATATGATCTCATACGGTTAGATGATGAGGTTGTTGAAGGAAAAGTAATAGGGGGGAGGGGAAGCCAGACAGTTGCTTGATTCAGGTATCAAATTCTTCTTCTGATGAAAGAACACGATCTCACGCCCAAGTTGGAATCAGGAATAATAGCAATGGAAAGAACGAGAGGGAAGACAGTCCAGATTCACAATCACAAGCTTGGGGTCCCGTTCCCAACAAGCTCCAGAAACCCAACCCCACCATGGACCAATCCTCTTCTGAAGCCACCATGAGAAAAGCCCGTGTTTCAGTCTGTGCTCCCTCAGAAGCTCCCATGGTATCTCCCTCTTCTTTATATGGATCGACTAATTAACTAACTTATCTGACTAAACCATAAATCACTGTACTCCTATCACAAGGTGCATTAAATTTGCATTACCCACCATAGCCACCCCACCATGCTGCAATTATTTCCAAGCTCACAATATATTTGATTTAGAATTTGGATATATACATCTGATTTGTAATAGGTAAAAACTTAGGTGCAGTCGATTTTGCGTGAAGTTGATAGTTGAGAGCCATTAGATGAAAATATAGTCAAATTAATCAAATCATCTAACAGTTCTCAACTATCAACTTTACGTAAAATCGACTGCACTGAATTTCTACCTTTGTAATATTGTAAATATATTAGTCACACCGAGAAATTACATGAGTGACGATGCACATAAATTTTTATTTATGGTGAGTTAATTTAAGTGGTTCAACTCTTGTTCTTAAAATGGGTAGGTCTAATTTAAATTTTGGATAGCAATGATTAGAAACATACACACAACAAATTGTCTTTGTCCACCATTTTCTGTCAATTTTTTTTTTCTCTCTTTTTTTGGGGAGGGGGATTCCAAAACAGTAAATTCCTTTTCTTCCTCAAGTTTATTATAACATGAGGTATAAATAAAACTTCTATTTTATACCAACACAAATTTACCACTTTATATTTGAAAATATACTCATAATATAGAAGTAAAACAAATTCACTAATTTTATTTAAGAAACACTATTATTTATTAATTCTATATTTTTATTAACCTTTTATATAAGTATGCTTTGGTCATAAAAGAAAACATAACTGTGCTTTAAACTTTCATTTTAATTTATTAGACTTTGTATATACTAATGTATCCATAATCATCCTTTAAAAATCAATTAAAAAATATGGTTGAGTATTAAGATATCTAATTTTTTTTTTGTTATCTAAATCTCAATCTTTTTATCTTTATTTAAATTTCAGAACCGTAGAATCTCTTATATCTTAAGATAGTAAACATGATTATAGATGTGTGTATATATATAACGTAACAATCACTTTTTATTCCTCACAATATTTCTTATCTGCGACAAAAGAGTGAGGTGACTACTCCACAAATCTGAGTTGATTTTTTTTAATCACTTTTTTAATGTGAACTTTTTTCATTGGGATAACAACATAGTCGTCGGTTATGCTAAGTGTACGGTAGGTCGGGTACCGGACGACTCGGGTAGATACTTCGATTGATAAGAGGGGGTCTCGCCTGGTTCCGGGTTACTAGGTTGGAGTAACCGACGTTCCGAACTCTTCGTGTTGAAAAAGGGGGGGCGTCACTTGCAAAGACACTCCAACGCTCTAGTCAGTCAAGTGTGCAGGTGAATGATGTGAGAATGGTATGTGACGTACCTTGGGGGAGGGGTAGGACCCTCCCCATATATACCATGTCAGAGGTGGGTCCCACAAGAGCAGGCCCAACTTCCTCGAAGCTTCCTTTGCACAGCTGTAGCAGAGCTGTCAGGGACGCGTGTCCGAGTCGGTGACTGAGCGCCTCACTCCCGACCGTTCGGGTCGGGTAGTCCTCGGGTCGGGCCGGACCGCAAATGGTTTGGACCAGGCCGTAACAGTGCCCCCAACGCGCCAGCAATGATCGTGAGGACTATTGGTGGCGTGTTATGCCCTCTTCAAGTGTTGTTGCTAGATCGGCCGCTCGTGGAGAGGACGTGTCTCTTACGCGTGTGTCTGTTCGCTACTGGGGATAACCGCTCGTCGCCTCGTTCTTCGCGCCGGACATTTAATGCTCATAATGGGTTGTTTCAAACCCTGCGAGTAAAGACTCTTTTACCCCTTCCTTTCGCGCTTCTAAGCAGTTTCTTAATCCCCTGATCAGTTTCACACCCCACCCTATTTTCATTCCATTTCCTTGCTCATTTTTATTTCATCCCCTTGCTTTCTCCTTCTCTCTCGTTGAATTTCTCACTGTAATACCGCATTTCTGAGCATTCATCCCTTCCTGCTTTCTTCTCAGCCATCACAATCAATCAGGTAAACATTCTTCTCCTTTTTCTCTTCTCTCTGCTTTATGTTCGTTTTATCTTTATTGTCAGTTCTTTTGTATGCATGTTGCTTGTTTGATTTGCATGCTAGATGACCTTAGTGTTAAGTAGGTGCGTTAGGGGGGGTTACCATTCCAAGGCTTTAACTTTTTAGTCTTTTGCTTGGATTCTGCCTTAGCCATGCCCGATCTTAGTTATTGTATAGGCTAAATGTAGTTTCTGGGCTTTTTCCGAACTCCCGACCTCATAGACTAACCGAGTGGTACCCCCACTGTAGGTATGTCTCGCGTCGTCTCACGGGCTTCCACCTCCGATACGGGCTACGACACATATGCTTGGGTGACTTCTGACGTAAAGGACTCCCCGAACCAGATGGGCGAGGAGGAGCTTACCGAGTTCCGCCAAGCCGAGTACTTGTGCGGCGGGACTGACAAGGAGGCCAACTACGACGTGTTTGTTCCTGCCCCCAACGAACGACTATATGAGCTTAATTTCCATTCTCCCTGGGTTGCCGATTGGATTTGGTTCTATAAATATATGTTCACCCAAGTGGAGGTTCGTATTCCGTTTTCTGCTTTTCAAATGGCGCTCCTTAACCAGATCTCCGTGGCGCCGTCGCAGCTGCATCCGAACAGTTGGGCTTCCATCCGCTGTTTCGAGATGGTGTGTGAATATTTAGAGTTGCCGGTGTCCGTCGACGTTTTCCTTTTTTTTTTCAACCTTACGAATCCTTCCAAGGAGGGGAAAGCGAGGAAAGGGTTCATGTCTTTCCGATCTGCCCAGGGTCGGAGGATCTTCGGCTTGTTCGAGGACTCTTATCATGGGTTTAAGGACAAGTATTTCAAGGTGCGTCCAGTCAAAGTTCGCCATCCCTTCTGGTTGTCGTTGGAGGGGGAATGCCTCATCCCGACGTATTGGAGTTTCGGGGCGGGGTCCAACACCTTTATCAAGGTGACTTACAAGGGGATGTCCGCTGTGCACAGAAAGATTACCGACTTGTTGGCCGTTTTTGGGAGGAATCATGTGAATCCCCACCTCCTAATGGGTGACCAGGAGGTCGCCAGAAATTATATTTGTGAGTAGTTTTGACTTGCATTTCTTGCATCATTGTTGCTTCGATTGGTTATGTCGATTTCACGACTAACTTGTTTACTTATTTGTTGCAGTGGAGATGTCTGCTTCAGTGACAGGGCTTGAGGGTTTGTTCAAGACTTTCTTAGCGGACAGCGATGAGGAGAAGGCTGACGAGAAGGCTGACGAGAAGTCAGAGAACCCTCCTGAGGACAAGAAGGATCAGGCAGTGCCTTCACCTCGTGACACCGAGATGTCGGACAGAAATTCTGACGGGACGCACGTTTCTCCTGTTCGCGAGGAGACGGCCGGCATCGGCCATTCGTCTTCCACTCAACAAGAGGATGATGACTTGAAGATTATCCCCACCACCAAAAGGCAGAGGGCATCCTCCAGCCCTAAAGGAGCACTCACCGTGATGGAGAGGAACTTCAACGCTGGGGCCTTCATAGACTCCCAGTTGCTCCCTGGCATGGAGGATCACTTCCTTGGCACCGAGCTTGCGAGGCAGGTGAGGTGGATGTACCGTACCCTTCTCCATGGTGCTGTGATAGCTCAGAAGGCCGAGTTCAAGTTGTCGGGGATGCAGTCGCTGCGCAGGAAACTCGAATCTGCTGCCAAGGCCAATAATGAATTCAAGACTCAAGTTGAAACGCTTCGGGAGTAGTTGTCCAAGACGGGGGAGAAGCTTAAGGCTGCCGAGGAGAAAACTACGTCTATTGAGGAGAAATTGAAGAGACCTCTGATGCCACCGTGTCCCGTCTAACCGAGCGAAAGATGAATTTGGAGAGCCAGCTCAATGCCGCGCAAGGTCAGTGGTGCGGAATTTCTAACCACAAAATAACCGGCAAGTGTACTGGGTCGTACCAAGTAATACCTTACGTGAGTAAGGGTCGATCCCACGAGGATTGATGGATTAAGCAACAATAGTGTTTGATAGGATTAGTTAGACAAACTGAAAAGAGTGTTTGAATATTCAAAGAGCATTAAATAGAAGACAGGGAAATGATTAATTTGGGAATAAAATATGGAGAAACAGTTAAGGCTTCAGAGTTATCTATTTTCTGGATTGACTTTTCTTATTAACTATTTTAATAATGTAGAATTTAATTTCATAGCAAACTATTTGTGACTAGACCCTAACTCCTTAGACCTTCCTAGTCTCCTCTAAAATTCATCAATTGCCAATTCCTTGGTCAATTAATTCCTATTAGAGGGTGATGATCAAATTTCCAGTTTATATGCCACAAGAATTCTAATTATCCAAAAATAAAGAGATTATATGTCACGTATCCCGTTAAATACAAAAAATTAGAAATTCAAGATAATATGTTTTCAAGCTATTGTTCAAGTAAAGAGCTTTTCCAAGTTATACAAGAGCTCAATTAGAACATGGGTCATACTTCCGTTCCACCCAAATTCATAAAATAGAGAACGAAAACAATTATTGAAATATAAATCAAAACATGAATTAAAATAGAAAAATAATATTACCAATCCATACAATAGACAGAGCTCCTAACCTTAACAGTGGAGGATTAGTTGCTCATGGTTCAGAGTAGAAAAATAAGGATTCTAATTGGGAATGGAATGGGATCCTCCCCAGGACCTCTCAAAGGAAGGAAAGCTTCTTCCTTTTATAACTAATCTTAATAAATTTAAAATCTAATATCTAAAACTAAAAATTAAAATAATATATTTTCCTAATTTAAGATTTGAATTTAAATTTGAATTAATTAACAGATCTTCAGTTGATGGGTGGGGACCACTTGTTCTGTCCATTCTGTAGCTTCTAATCTGTGTTTTCTGGGCTGAAAATTGAGTTAAAACAGCCCAGAAATCGCCCCCAACGTTTTTCTGCATTTTCTGCACGTGGCGCATGTGACGCATCCGCGTCGTCCACGCGTTCACGTCATTTGTGCAGATTCCAGTCCATGCATTCGCGTCAGGCATGCGATCGTGTTATTGCGATTTCCTCCATTCTGCGCGGTCGCATGAGCCATGCGTCCGCGTCAGTATTCGCTGGTCATCTCCTTGGCTTCTTCTCTTTCTCTGCAGAAACTTCATCAAATCCATCCGAATGCTACCTAAAATAAATAAAATTGCACAAAACTCAAAATAGCATCCATAGTGGCTAAAATATAATTAATTCTTAATTAATTCTTAATTAAATTCAACAATTTAGGTGCAAATTCACTAGGAAAATATAGGAAAGATGCTCACGTATCAGTTGGGTGGTCACTTTGGAGAAGAAACGCGATGCGGCCGTCTCGTCGGCTAAGGCTGCTCAAGCTGAGGCCGAGGAGCTTAAGAAGAAGCATAAAGAGACCGTGAAACAGGAAAAAAGCGCGATCTTCATGACTGAAGAGGCTCTCAAAGCCCAGGTGAAGATCGTGGCTCCTGATTTCGACACGTCGGCAATTGGGGTCTTTTAAACAATCAAGGATGGCAAGATTGTCGACATGCCCAAAATGTGATCTCTTTGTACTTTTTGTATGGATCTGTGATTATGTTGTAGACCTTTGTGGAACTTACTTTTGTTATACTTTAATAGTCACTTGGTCGGCTTGTGGTTATCATCTTTCTCTGCTTATCTGGTAGCATTTTCGTTTTGTTTTGCTACCGTTTTGTCGGTGTAGGCTTGTCGCTCGTGTTCGTTTACCGTTATGTTGGTAACTCAGCGAAGCCAAGTCGTGGCTTTGCTATTGCTGTAGCCGTTTGTTATGGCTTTAATTTAGTTGGCTCCCAGGGTGATCAGTCCCGAGGCACCGTATCGTTGTCCCGTTTACCATGTGTTATAAGGAACATGTTGTCGTGGGACGCATAAATGGCCGAAAGTAAATGAGAGGGTAATTTCAACAAGTAAAACATTAATCGATAACTAAACAAGTCTATTGTCATAATGAGTACTTAACAAAAGTAAATCACTGAGCTCATCAGATTGCCTGATCGGCGTGGTTAAGCTAGGAATAGAATCTTCTCAAGTTACCTGCATTTCATGTTCTCGGGACTTCTTTCCATCGAGCTTCTCCAATTTGTAGGCGCCCTTGCCAATCACCTCTTTGACTCTGTAGGGGCCTTCCCAGTTTGCCGCCAGCTTACCTTCTCCCTGAGTCGGTAACCCGATATCGTTGCGCCACAAGACAAGGTCGTTTTGCTGAAATTCCCTTTTGAGCACTTTGGTATTGTAGCGCAGGGCCATTCTTTGCTTTAGTGATATTTCTGACAAATGGGCTATCTCCCTAGCCTCATCTACTAGGTCCTTTTCCACCGCTTCCTCTACTCCCCTCAGGAGTAACCGTGGGCTCGGCTCGCCAATCTCTATAGGTATTATTGCGTCCACCCCGTACGTCAGGCGGAAAGGGGTTTCTTTTGTGGACGACTGCTTGGTTGTTCGATAAGACCAGAGAACCGATGCGAGTTCGTCGGCCCATGCACCTTTTTTGTTATCCAGCCGCTTATTGAGGCCCAGTAAGACGACCTTGTTTGCAGCCTCGACTTGACCGTTCGTCTGAGGATGCTCTACAGAGGAAAACTTCTGCTTTATGCCCAGGCCGGTGAGGAATTCCGCGAACTTTTTGTCAGCAAAATGTGTCCCGTTATCAGAGATAACGACTTCCGAGATGCCGAATCGAGTTATCACCTGCCTCCACATAAACTTTCGACAATTGGCTGAGGATATGCTGGCCAGTGGTTCAGCCTCTATCCACTTGGTGTAGTAGTCGATAGCAACTATGAGGTATTTGACTTGCCCCGGGCCAACCGAGAAAGGTCCTAGTAGGTCGACTCCCCACTGTGCGAAAGGTCCGGAGGACATCAATAGGCTTAGCTCGGTTGCCGGCGCTTTGTGGAAGTTGGCGTTCTCTTGGCACTTGACGCATTTCCTTACGAAGTCTTTGGAGTCCACCATCATCGATGGCCAATAATATCCAGCTCGGATGAGCTTTTTTGCTAGGGCTTTGCCCCCGATGTGGTGACCACAGCACCCCTCGTGGACCTCTTTGAGTACGTAGTCCGTTTGATCGGGATGCAGACACTTCAGTAAGGGCTGACTGAGCCCTTTTTTAAATAGTTGACCTTGTATGATTGCATATTTGGCTGCCTCCCTTCTCAACGCTTTGGCTACCTTCTCGTCAGCGGGGAGTTTGTCGTTTTCTAGGAAATCAGTGATGGGGTCCATCCAGGAGGGGCCTATCTTTGTCAAGTGGAGGGCAACCGTTGGTTCTTTTATCATGCCTTAAATGAGGGACCGGTTGCCGACTCCCGGTTTCGTGCTCGCTAGCTTGGATAGGAGGTCTACCCGTGTGTTCCTTTCCATTGGAACGTGTTGGACCGCGACCTCCTCGAATTGTTTGCTCAGCTCTCTGACCTACTCCAAGTACTTCTGCAACAGCGAGTCTCTGGCTTGGTAGCTTCCATTTACTTGCGAGGTGACGACCTGTGAGTCAATGCACCCTTCCAGCCTCGTAGCCCTGACTTCCCGAGCTAAGATCAAGCCGCCCAGGAGGGCTTCGTGCTCCGCTTGGTTGTTCGATACGGAAAACTCGAACTTGATTGATTGTTCGTATATGACCCCAGCAGGGCTTTCCAGGATGATCCCGGCACCTCCGGACGTTTGGTTGGAGGCCCCGTCCACATGGAGCCTCCACCGTATGCCCGCCTCCTCGGTTGGGTCCCCCGTTACTTCTACCAAGAAATCTGCCATTGCTTGTGCCTTAATCGCATGTCGGGGCTCATATCGCAAATCGTACTGAGATAACTCGATGGCCCAAGTCATCATTCTTCCCGCTAAGTCAGGTTTTTGGAGCACTTGGCGAATTTCTTGGTCCGTTCTCACGACCACTTGGTGACCTTGGAAGTATTGCCGTAGTCTTCGGTAAGAGGTTAGCAGTGTCAGAGCCAGCTTCTCCAATTTGCTGTATCTTAGTTCTGCTCCTTGCAATGCTCTACTCACGAAGTAAATTGGTTGTTGAACCTTCCCTTCTTCCCGTACCAGGACTGCCGCCATCGCTTCCTCCGTTATGGCCAAGGCGGTGAGTCTACCTGACAACCTCTGAACGTCCTTGACACAGCCCGGACTTTTCATTTGGAGTATTGCTTGGCACTTTTCCGGGTTGGCTTCGACCCCCCTTTGGGTTATCATGAACCCTAGAAACTTTCCTGCTTCCATGGCAAAGGCACATTTGAGTGGGTTGAGCCTCATGCCGTGTTGTCGGAGGGAGGCGAACACATTCCCCAGGTCGCTTATGAGGTCCTCAGGTCAGGTGGTCTTTGCGAGGATATCATCTAAATACACCTCCACCCTTTTGCCTATGAGGTCATTAAATATCTTGCTCATTAGCCTTTGGTACGTTGCCCCAGCGTTCTTCAGGCCGAATGTCATTACCTTGTAGCAATATATCCCTCCCGGTGTTATGAACGTTGTTTTCTCTTCATTGGGCCGGTGCATCGGTATCTGATTATAGCTAGAGTAAGCATCCATAAAGCTTAGGTACCGATATTCTACCGCTGCGTCAACGAGTGCATCAATGTTGGGTAGGGGGTAGCAATCCTTGGGGCATGCTTTGTTGAGGTCAGAGTAATCCACACACATCCTCCATTTACCATTGTGCTTTTTCACTAGAACTACATTCGACAGTCATGTCGAGTAGTCGAGTTCTCGAATAAATCCTGCTTCGAGGAGGCTAGCCGTCTGCCTGGCCACCTCCTCTGCTCGCTCTTGCGACATTTTCCTTCTCCTTTGAGCTACCGGTCTAGCCTCGGCCATCACGGCCAAGTGATGTGACATGAGTTGGGGGTCTATCCCCGGCACGTCGGCTGGCGTCCATGCAGATAGGTCGTCGTTAGCCCTTATCATTTCCATTAGAGGTCCCTTTAGGTCATGTGGGAGGTTTCTGTTTATGTAGGTGAACTTCTCCTCAGTGTCCCCGACTCTGAACCTCTCTAAGTTCCCTTCTGGTTCGGGTCTCGGCTTGTCGCTGACTCTGGCGTCCAAGTCGGCAAGGAACACCCCCGATGCCTCTTTAGATTTCTTCCTTAAGGAGAGGCTGGCATTGTTGCAAGCGACTGCCGTTTCCAAGTCTCTTTTTATGGATCCCACGGATCCGTCGTCAGCTGTGAACTTCATTATCAACATCTTTGTGCTGATCACTGCTCCGAGGTCGTTGATATTCTTCCTCCCTAGGATGACGTTGTAGGCCGTGGAGTCTTGTAGAACCACGAACTCGGCCATTACCGACCTTCGCCCATATCCTGATCCTACAGATATTGGTAGAGGGATTATCCCATCTGCCTTGATGAAGTGGTCGCCCAAACCTACCACACCATGCTGGTGCGTCTTTAAATCGGCATCCTATAGGCCCAAGGCGTCGAACACGTTGCGAAACATGATATTCGAGTCAACCCCGGTGTCCACGAGGATCTGTTTGATGAGGCCGGTTCCCACTCTGTCCGTGATGACCATGGGCGGGTTTTCCGCAGCCTCATCAAACCATTGGTCCTCTGGACCGAATGAGATGGGTGGGAGCCTTTTGGAGCTTTGCACAGAGGATGAGGAAACCGCCAGGACCTTGGCGTCTTTCTTGTGTGCCGACCTCGACCTTGGAGGTGCGTCTCTTGCCGTTACCACGTTCACTATGGTAAGGATGTGTTCGTTGTCCTCTGGCTCGTGACGTCGCTTTGCCACATGGGTCTTGTCCTCTCCTTCACGGTCGCGATCTTGCCTCCTTGGCTCCCTGATGAGATGGGAGAATTCGGCCAGTTTCCTGTCCCGGATCGCTTGTTCCAGTGCATCCTTCAGGTCGAAGCAATCCTTGTCTTGTGTCCATAGCCTTTGTGATAATCACAATAGAGGCTCTTGTTTCCCCCGGTTCGGTCCTTCAGAGGTCGGGGCTTCGACAAAATTCTTTTATCTGCTATCTCTTGATAAACTTCTATGATGGGGACGGTGAGGGGGTGTAATTGGTGAATTTCCCGATCGAGGAAACGGCTTGGGTGTCTTGCTCGGACCGCCGTCTCTGGCGTGTTCCTTCTGTCTTTCTCCACTTCCGTGCTTCCGGGTTTGATTGTAGGAGGGCTGCCGTTTATTGGCGGCCACGACCTGGCTGACTTCTTCATCGTTAATGTATTCCCTGGTTACACTTTGGATCTCATGCATTGTCCACACCGGCTTCGTGGTGAGGTGCTTTCTGAAGTCCTCGTTTAAAAGTCCATTCGTCAGGCATAGGCTAGCAACCAAATCAGTCAACCCGTCGATCTCCAAGCACTCGTCGTTGAACCGGTCTAGATATTTCCTGGTCGGTTCATCGGACCTCTGCGTCACCCCGAGCAGATTGATCGGGTGCTTTGCCTTTGCGATTCTGGTAGTAAATTGGGCTAGGGAGGTGTGGCTAATATCCGAAAACCTGGCCACCGAGCCCTGCGGGAGGCTGTTAAACCACCGTATTGCAGGTCCCGCGAGAGTGACCGGGAAAGTGCGGCACCTTACCTCGTCTCCCACTCCCTCCAGGTTCATCCTGGCCTCGAAGGCCGTAAGGTGCTCCTGCGGGTCTTGGGTTCCGTCGTACCTCATGTCTGTCGGCTTGTCAAAGTATTTTGGCAGCCGGACTTCGAGGATAGAACGATGAAATGGGGTTGCGCCCATTATCACTGGTCCCCGCATTCTCCTTGTTCTTCCCTCGCCGTCTTCCCGTCGACCGTCTTCCCGGTCTCGATCTGTGGTGCGTCTCCTTTCGCGCCTGGTGTAGATGATGGGGTCGCGGCGTCTTCTTGGGCGTCCTTCCTCCCTGGCGCTCTCGGGCTCAGATCGTGGGCTAGCTGTTCGCCGGGAGTGGCTTCTCGGAGGGGAACGGGAGTAGCTTGATTCGGGAGTTTGTTGGCGATGTTTCCGATCTGCCAGGCGGCGCTCTAGGTCCTGTATCCTGTGACGCAGTCCCTACATTATTCTGGCGCTGTTGTCGCCAGTTCTCCCGAAGGGGCGCCTTTCTTGAGATCGTGAGGTTCGTCGTGGAGGGGACCTCGTGCGCTCCCGGGAGGAAGCCACAGAGGCTTCCCCTCTGCGCTCGGTCTCGCGGCCTATTCCTCCTGGGTCCAATACAACGTCCATTCAGGCGTTCCTCACAGACGGCGCCAATGTACGGTAGGTCGAGTACCAGACGACTCGGGTAGATACTTCGATTGATGAGAGGGAGTCTCGCCTGGTTGACTGGTTTCGGGTTACTGGTTGGAGTAACCGACGTTCCGAGCTCTTCGTGTTGAAAAAGGGGGGTGTCACCTGTAAAGACACTCCGACGCTCTAGTTAGTCAAGTGTGCAGGTGAATGATGTGAGAATGGTATGTGACGTACCTTGGAGGAAGGGTAGGACCCTCCCCATATATACCATGTCAGAGGTGGGTCCCACAAGGGCAGGCCCACCTTCTTCGAAGCTTCCTTTGCACAGCTGTAGCAGAGCTGTCAGGGACGCGTGTCCGGGTCGGTGATTGAGCGCCTCACTCCCGACCGTTCGGGTCGGGTGGTCCTCGGGTTGGGCCGGCCTGCAAATGGTCTGGGCCAGGCCGTAACACTAAGTATACGCCAAAATCAGTTACCAAAGTCAGGAACTAAAATCAGACACCAATATAAAATACATGTTAAAATATAAATATACATTGAAAATAAATAAAATAAATCAAATCACACGTATTTATACATAAATACATTAGCGGTTAATTTTAGTGTACAAATCTCTTATTTTATTAATTAGAATTTAATTAATTAGAATAATTATTTATGTTCATAATTTGTTGATTGAGCATTCTTAAAAAAATGTTGAAAATTACTCATTTTATTTTATTATATTTTGTTTTAATTTTTTAAATTTCTTGTTTTGTAGGTGTGGTCATCACTTCTGCTATGCTTGTGGAAAGCCGTGGAATCAGTACCATGGTTGTACATAAATAGATATCACTAGGAGTTTTAATATTTTATCAACAACTTAGATTGCAAGTGGCAGATTTACTATTTTCATTAGTTAAAATTTGTTGTATAGCTGGAATGCATGCTGATTTTGGGTGTGTTTATTTCAAACGTATATTTAGTTTTTTTGAAAGTTTCACTTTGTAGTTTGACTATTTTTTCTTCTAAACATACTCTCCAATTTAAATTTAGCCAAAACTAAAAATTATAACTTTTGTGTTTATATTTTTATGTTAGATTAAAATTTATTTTCTATTTACCAATTTTATTCTTCATTGTTCATATGATCAATTTTATTATTTTTTTATAATATGATCAATTTTATTATTTTTTTTATAATATTTTTTTTCTAATACTCTCTCATGGGCATTATTACTCTTTATAGAATTCTTATTATTTTTTGTTTATATAAATTTTTTACTTGTTATTTTTGTATGGAATAATAATAATAAAATTATAGCGTACTACAAAAAGTACTAAGAGTACTCAGAATAACTATATAAAAACAAAAGGAATGTTAGGGAGCCAGCAATATTGGTGTTTTGTAACCATCAATTGACCATCAATAATATTTTTAATGGTGTGAGATTACATCTAATGGCGGGAGATCACTCACTTTTATTTTTATGGTTAAGTGCTGGCCAGAAAACACAAAAGTTGCTGGCCCCTATATTTTTCCTAAAAACAATATAAAAAATTTTTTAGATTTATTTCCATCACTATCAAGATAATATTTAATTTTTATTATTTTTAGTACTCTCTTTTGTAGTTGTAATTCTCGTGTACTATGTGTACTATATTTACTATATTTAGATCTATTTAAATATCTAAATTAAAATAATAGGATAATATAAAATTATTTAAGTCGATGTCTATTTTAGTAATTTTTTTTATCTAAAAGTGATTTTAAGTAGTGTAATTCAAACAACATTTATTTTACTATAATCCATTTTGATATAAAGATTACTAAGCATAAAATACTTTAACACAAACTTACTTTTCATCGAAATCAAGTTTGCAAAATCAATTTTATACAAACTCCCGTTTGTAAACTGTAATCCAAACACATACTTTGTTGTTAATCATGTTCGTCGTAAGTATTTCTGTTATTTAAGTAAGGCTCTGTAAACAATTTAATTAAACTTTTTTTAAAAAAATAATTTAAATAATAAATATTTATATGAAAAATAATTTATAAATAAATTATTTTATATTTAATTTTTTAGTTTTAAGAGTCTTTATTTAAAAAAAAAAAG
>NC_029786.2:7999761-8032086 GCF_000816755.2 Arachis ipaensis
ACCAACCTTTAAAAATTAGTTAGAAAACACGGTTGGGTATTAATATATCTAATCTTTTTTTGTATTATCTAAATCTAAATCTTTTTTTATCTTTATTTAGATTTTTGAAACGATAAATTGTTAAAGGCTTTTAACCATACACATATGTCTTATACTCTTATTCCTAATGTTAGATGTACGAAGCAAATTCGGTCTATTAGTCTTAGTAGTGTCTTTTATAAAATCATCTCTAAGATTCTAGTATATAGAATGCAGTTTGTTATGAACAGAATAATCAGTGACAATTAAAGTGCTTTTGTTAAAGGAAGGTTAATAAGCGACAATGTTCTTATAGCTCTCTGAAAAATAAGAGGTATAGAGAATGGGATTTAGCTCTGAAGCTGGACATGAGCAAAGCATATGATAGGGTGGAATGGTCTTTTGTTTGGAATGTCATGAAGAAGTTGGGTTTCTATAAAAAATGGTTAGATTGGATTCAGGAATGTGTGATGACGGTTTCTTATTCTGTTACTGTGGATGGTCAACCTCATGGCTAATTTAAGCCATGTAGAGGGCTGCGACAAGGCGACCCTCTCTCTCCCTATCTATTTCTATTTTATGCAGAGGGACTCTCCCATCTGCTCCACAGAGGAGAACAGAGATAGAATATTTTTGGATTGAGACTCAATCACAGATGCCCTAGAATCAGTCATTTATTTTTTGTAGATGACTCTATCCCATTCAGTCGGGCCTCGGAAGGAGATTGTCAGAACTTACTGAGTATTCTACAAGTATATGAAGAAGTCAGTGGACAAGTGGTTAACTTAGATAAATCTTCAGTCTTTTTCAGCAACAACACTCTAATTCGGCTCGGGACCGGTTAGCAGAGATATTACAAGTTTCCCATGTCGGTAATCAGAACAAACACCTTGGATTGCCTTCGATTGTTCAGAGATCGAAAAGAGCAACATTTAATTACATAAGGTAGCGTTTGTTTTGAGGTATTGAGACAGAGACTGGGAGACTGAGACTCAGTATCATGTTTGTTGGTTCAGAGACTGGTACTAAAATTTCTGTCTCTGTCTCTACAATTTCAGTATTTCAGTACCTCCAAGAAGTAGGGACACAGGGGACTAAATTTTTTTGAGATGGAGACCAAAACTTTAATAACATTTTATACTTAAAATACCCTCATTTCAACTAATTAATTCCAATTTTACCCTTTGTGCACATTAAATTAGAGTTTCATTCTTGTTTCAATTTCTGTCTCCCATTTTGCATCAAACAGAATACTGAGATTTATTCCAATCTCTGTCTCTTAGTCTTTGTCTCTCAGTCTCAGCCTTTCCGTCTCTATTTCTCCACCAAACGCTACCTAAGAGACAAGGTAAATCAAAAACTACAACACTGGAAGAGAGCTCTCTTGTCTCCGAGTGGCAGAGAGGTTTTGATCAAGGCAGTAGCCACAGCGGTTCCATTGTACACTTTGAGTTGTTTCAAGCTACCAGACACCCTAATGGAAGATATACAACGTTCTATGCTCAATTTTTGGTAGGGCCAAAAAAGGGATGAAAGAAGAATACATTACATTGGGTGGAAAATTACATGCAGACCGCTAGCTCAAGGAGGACTGAATTTCAAAGATTTAAAGGCCTTCAACATTGCAATATTAGCAAAGCAAGGGTGGAGACTTTTAAAGCGGCCAAACTCCCTGCTATCAAAGGTGTACAAAAGTAAATACTATAAATAAACTAATTTTCTAAGAGGAGAAGCAGGGAACAACCCATCATGGGACTGGAAAAGTGTATTAGAAGGAAGAAAAGTCTTAGAAAAAGGCCTACTATGAAAAATTGGAAGAGGTATCTCAGTAAGGATCAGAAAAGATTCTTGGGTCAAGAAATTTACTACAATTACTCCTAATTCTAATGTTAGACCAGAACCAATACCAATTTGAGTTTCAAACCTCATATTACCAAACAAACAATGGAATCAGAATAAAATCAGAGAATGGTTCAGTCCAAAAATTTCTCAAGCAATTATACAGACCAATATAAAGAATTGGCCATGAATCTTACCTGGCAGAATTGGAAAGTTAGAAATGAGTTGATATTTGAGCAGCGAAGGAAGACTCCATGGATATGTCTCGAAGAAGCTCGAAAGACAGCAAGTGAAAGACCAAGAACATGTTAAATCCCTAAAATTGAGTCACTTGTAATAGCATAGGTTTTGTCTTTTGGTGGAACTTTTCCTTTTCTTTTCTTTTGTGTGTAGTCTAATTGAACTTTTCTCTTTCTTAATAAAATTTAATTACCGTTGAGAAAAAAAATCATAGATAATAAACATGATTATAGATGTGTATAAATGTATATATAACATAACAATCAATTTGGTGAGTTGTTTTCTTTCTTACTTTAGTTCTTCTATACGCACTCTCTCTTCTTCAATTCATTTTCTTTCTTACTTTAGTTCTTCTATACGCACTCTCTCTTCTTCAATTCTTGAATCAATTTTCTTTCCTCACGTATTCCTCATCTGCAGAGGAATGGGATGACTACTGACAAATCTGAGTTGGTTTCTTTAATTACTTCTATATTAATAATCACAATATTAATAATGAAGATCCAATGGTTAAGATGATGAAACCACATAATAAAGGCATAGAGCTATCAAGAAGCTGTGATTTTAAGCCATCGTGAGAGATGTTCGAGACTCTAAAATGTAGCCACAATTTTTGTAGGTTTTGCATGCAAGAATACATTGCTTCATGTCTTAGGGACATTATTGTCATTGTGCCTTGCCCTAATTCAAAATACAAGATTGAGTATGAATCTGAATATTTTTGTTTTCTTCTTCTTTTTGAAGTGTTCAAGAGATGACAGAAAATGATCAAAGATTGTAACACTTTAATTTTAGATAAATAATTGAATAAGAACCCTAATAATCATGTTGATGATGATGAAGAGAATAGCAATGTCAAAAAAGATGCTACAGTGGTGATTGAATCAGATGATGATAATGTTGATTATGAAATCCTATTCATGTTGATGATGATTAAGAGAATAGCGATGTCAAAGAAGATGCTACAGTGGTGACTGAATCGGATGATGATGATGTTGATTATGAAAATATCGTCGACAAGAAAAAGAAGAAGAATAAGAAACGTGATAGGAATGTTTATTAGAATTTGCATAGGCTATGATCAATTTTTTGAGAAGATATCATAAATTTAGCTTTTTTATTTCATATTTGAGTTGTGAATTTTAGTTTTTTTTTTTAAGCTTAGTATAGTTTTTCATTTGCATAGGCCATGGTCTCTTTTACTTTTATTTTGAAGTAAATTTTTTTTAATAGAAGTGATAAAATAACTTTTAAGAAAGAGAGAAGTTATATTTTTCTATTTCTTCAAATATTTTGAATTAACTTTTTTGAAAGTCAAAAGTATTTTTTAAAAGTGGTACCAAACACGCGTAATGTGATTTTTCATAATTTAAAAGTAAAAAATATCTTTTGCTACTTCCCAAACCAAGGGTCAGTTTGGATTAACTTTTGAAAAAAATATTTATTTTTTATTTTTAAAAAAATCTTTTTTTAACCAACAAAAATTATTTTATATCTGGATAGACTTTTTGAAAAGAGTTTTGAAGTATTAAGTGTTTGTTTGGACACTATTAAATCAATAAATGAAAAAGTTTTTTTTTTCTATTTTTTAGTGTGTTTGACAAATTCTAATAGTAAAAGTAAAAGTATTAGAAAAAAAACATCTTTTTCGAGAGAGTTATCATTTACATCTTTTTTTAAAAGATCTTTTTTTCTTAAAAAAGATATTTTCACATAATAAATGAACAAAAAAGTACTTTTATCTTATTTTACTAAAACATAATTAATTGATAAAAAGATCTTTTTACATGAGATATCCAAATATAAAATCACTTTTACTTTTGTAAAAGATCTTTTAAAAAAATATCGTTTGAAAAAATATCTTTTTCGAAAATGGCACCAAGCAAGCCCTAAAAACGCTTTTGTTTTTGCTTTTTTTTTATAAATAAAAGTACTTTTTTAAAAGACGTATCCAAATATGTTTTAAATTGAATAATAGTACTTTATTTAAAAAAATACTTTTTCACTAAAAAAACCAATCCAAACTTGAACTCTTAGTTCATAAAAAAGACTTGGATATATAGTATTATTCTTTAAAATTTAATTAAGATATTTGTAATTAATTAATAAGATATATTTATATTTAGAAAAAATGACAAATAGATCTTTGACCTTTTAATCTGCGGACATTGAAGTTCTCTAGGATTTGAAAATACATTTAAGTCCTGACATTTTTAAAACCTGGACATATGGACCCCTCATGTTCACTTGGGTCTGTCAGACCTAATAGAAAAATCAAACGTGACTCCCGTTGTATGACCTGATCGATACGAATGCACACGTGTGAGAGTTTTTAAAATAGAACAAATTAGACTTAAATTTTAAAGAAGTTAAGAACTTAAATGTATTTTTATATCATCAGAAATTCAAATGTTCACAGACCAAAAAATTAAGGCAGGATAGATTTATTTTTTTCTCTTATATTTAAATATTTTCTCTTTTAACTTGATAGTGCTTTATCTTTTTGAATTAGTTTTTATTTTTTAAATACAATGTATCCATAACTAACTTTTAAAAATCAGTTAGAAAACATGAGTGACTATTAATATATCTAATTTTTTTGTGTTATCTAAATCTAAATCTAAATTTTCTTGTCTTTATTTAAGTTTTAGGAACGATAGAATCTATCTTAGATAAGAGTAATATTTTATATTTAAATTTTTTATGAACCAAGTTTAATCAAATTAAACAATAAAACTTGAAATAATATTAATCATAATTGATTTATTTTTGTTACATTAGACTAATTTAATTAGATTTTATTAATAAAAAAACTTAAATATGTAGTATTATTTCTTAAATAATGAACATAATTATTGATATGTATATATATAACATAACAATCACCTAGATCAGACATCAAAAAATATGAGAGACACCACATTATTATAGATTGTTTTGTGCCCAGTGTAAAGTTGCATGGCATGGTGGAATAGAATGTGGGGAGTTTATGAGTTTGAATGAAAATGAAAGAGCGAAGGAAGATTTATGGTGATGAATCTTGCAAAGGCTAAAGAGACGGAGAAGATGTTCTAAATGCAGAATCTATGTTGAAAAGAATGAGCGATGTTCACATATTTTTTGTAGATTTGGTTAATTTATTTTTAATGAACAATTAGTCTTTTTTTATGGCTCTATTTCTTTTAATTATGTTTATGTTCACAATTTATTGATTGATCGTTTCTTAATGAAAAATTATGATTCTGTTTTTTAGTTCATGTTTCTTGTATCATCACAATTTATCTTTATAATTTAAATTTGACTAATTATCAATATAATATCATTTCTAATGAACAATTAGATAAAAGATGTTTTTAATGTGAACTTGTTTGATTGTAATAACAGCCAAGTCTTTTTATCTTATTGATTAGAGATTTAATTAATTAGGAGAATGCTCTTTTTCGGTACAATTTTTTAATGTTAATGTTTCTTTATTTTTTTTTATTCTGTTTCTTTTAATTATGTTTATGTTTGTAATTTGTCGATTGAGCATTCCTAATAAAAAAATGATGGCATTGTTTCTTTTAAGAATAAGCATAGGAAGTTAATTTTTTAATTAGTTAATATTAATTATTTTAGATGGTTAAATTATGTTTTAAACTTTTTTTTAGGATTTATTCTTTAGTCTTATGATATAAGATTTAGAAATTTAAAGTTAAAAATATATAATTTATAAAAAAAATGGCTATTTGGAGGATGAAAAGTGGGATAGAAGCTGATTACTAATTGAACTCTTGATTAATTACGGTTTTATTTTTTAAATTTGAACTCAACTCATGTTTCTCATAACAGCTAGCATAATCTTATATTTCATAATTTGAACTTGACTAATTAACCGTATAGTATCTAATTAGTACTATCTTTTTTATTTAAATTAATTTTAATTTGCAAATTAATTTAGTTTTATTTTATTATATTTTGATTTATTTTATCCTTTAAAAATCAATTAAAAAACACGGTTGAGTATTAATATATCTAATTTTTTTTGTGTTATCTAAATCTAAATCTTTTTATCTTTATTTGAATTTTAGAATGGTAGAATCTATCTTATATTTTAGATAATAAACATGATTATGGATGTGTGTATATATAACATAACAATCACTCAAGTGAATTATTTTCTTTCTTAGTTTAGTTCTTGTATAGGCATTCTCTCTTCTTCAATTCTTGAATCACTTTTTGTTCCTCACAATATTCCTCATCTGCAACAGAGGAGTGAGGTGACTACTCCACTAGGGCTGGAAGTGAGTCAAGCCAGCTCATGAGCCAGCTCGAGCTCGACTCGTTAACAGCTCGATAAGCTAAGCTCGTGAGCTGGTGAGCCAAGCTTGAGCTTGGAATTGAGCTCATAAATTAAATGAGCCGAGCTTGAGCTTGGATAAGCTCAGCTCATTAGCTCAAGCTCAATTTTCGTGAGCCGAGCTTGAGCTTGGTCTAGCTCGGCTCAACTCGGCTCACTTCCAGCCCTATACTCCACAAATCTGAGTTAATTTTTTTAATTCCAATTTTTCGCATCAAGGTCAAGAATGGCATTAAGTATTGACGACAATAATCACAATATTAATAATGAAGATTCAAAAGTTAAAATGATGAAACCACATAAGAATGGCATAGAACTACCCTTTTGTGGAATATGCTGTGATTTCAAGCCATCCTGAAAGATGTTTGAGACTCTAAAATGTGGCCATAATTTTTGTAGATTTTGTATACATGAATACGTTGCTTCATGTCTCAGGAGCAATATTATCATTATGTCTTGTCCTGATTCAAAATGCAAAGTTAAGTATGGACCTGAATACTTTTGTTCTCTTCTTCCATTTGAAGTGTTCAAGAGATGGCAGAAGGTGATCAAAGATTGTAACACTCTAATTTTGGATAAACAATTAGACAAGAACCCTATTCATGTTGCTGATGATGAAGAGAATAGCGATGTCAAAGAAGATGCTATAGTAGTAATTGAATCGGATGATGATGATGTTGATTATGAAAATATAGTCGACAAAAAAAAGAAGAAAAATAAAAAACGTGGTAGGAATGTTTATTAGAATTTGCCTAGGCTATGGTCAATTTTCAAGAAGATATTCTAAATTTAGCTTTTTTACTTCATATATTAGTTATGAATTTTGTGGGTTTTTTATTTTTTTTAAGTTTATAGTTTTTCATTTGTATAAGTCATGGTCTCTTTTATTTTGAAGTCAAATTTTTTTTAATAGTAGTGATAAAATAACTTTTAAAAAAGAGAGAAGTCATATTTTTCTACTTCTTCGAATGGGGGATACTCCTATAAACGATTTGGATCCTCTAAAGTTTGAATTTTACTTTAGAGAGTGAAGTGTGATCTTCTACTCTTGATTAGTTTCTCTTTCATATTTATTTTTAGTCCCATCTATAAAATAAATGGTGAAAGATCAAACTTTATTTTCTAAAGTGAAATTCAAACTTTAAAAGATTCAAATCCTCCCATAAAAATATTCCAAACATCTTTTTTTAAGTTATTGATATGTCACATTTTAATTGGTTGTATCTAAAAAACTAATTAATAAATTATTCTTTAAACTCGGTTTAAAAATTCAGTTTAACTCTGTTAGGTTCACATAAACCAAACCGGATCATGCTTAATTTTTTTTTTTAAATTGCTGATACGACGTCGTTCAGCAATCCTAAACTCTACCTTCTCCTCCCTCAACGTCACTCTTCACTGAAGCTCTCGAGCTCTCTCATCTCTCTCGCTGTCGCTCATTGCTCTCGCACTCAAGCTCTCTCCTTCTCTCGTCTCCGGTCTCCCTCACTGTCTCCGGACTGGCACTCAAGCTCGTCGTTGCTCTCTCGGATCCGGTCTATCTCACGGTCTCTGGTCTCCCACTCAGTCTCGGTCGCTCGCTCGCCTTCCCTGCCATCGTCGTCACCGACGGCAGAAGCAGCAGATCCCGGGACTGGTCGTCATCGTCTCTCCCTGTCTCGTCACCGTCTCGCAGTCAGTCCCACGCCTTCGTTGCGCTCGTCGTTGCCGGCGGCAGAAGCAGCAGGTCCCGGGGCTTCCTCCTCGCTGTCAGCAACTCTCGCCGTCAGCTTCCTTCGCAACCAGAAGCTGGTCCCGATTTGGTGAGTCCCAACAAATTCCCCTGTTCTTTCCTTTCCTGTTTTGTTGCTGTGTTTGATTTTGGTGCTGAAAATATCACTGAACTACTCTTTTTGTTGCTGAAAATAATCACCGACGTGAATTTGTTACTGATTATCACTGAACCATCCATAATTTGTTGTTGAAAATATCACTGAGATAGATTTTTTGTTGCTGAGACTCATCACTGAGATGAATTGGTTCCTAATTATCGTAACTGAACTTTGATTTTGTTACTGTTTTACTCAAATAATTACTTAACTAAATCTTTTTGTTGTTGAAAATCATCACTGAGTTGAATTTGTTAGTGATTGAATCTTGAATTTGTTAGTGATTGAACCTTGACTACAATTTGTTAGTGATTTGTTAGCTAAATCTTTTTTTGTCTTTATTTAAATTTTAAGAACGGAAGAATCTATCTAAGATAAGAGTATTGTTACACATTTAAGGTTTTTTTATGAACAAGTTCATTCATGTTAAACAATAAGACTTAGAATAATGCTAGTCATAACTAACTGATTTTTGTTATATTAGACTAATTTGATTAGACTTAATTAATAAAAAATTGGAGTGACTTCCCTTCCAACATTGGGTTGCCTACATGCTGCAAGAACCTTGTTCGGATTCCATGAGAACGGTTGTGTCTCGAGAATCAACAATGATGCCCAAGGATTTAACAAGAAAATCAACTCAGCTGCAAAAAATGTCCAAAAGGCAACTTCCTGATCTTAAGATTGTTGTATTTGATATTTACAAGGCTCTCTATGACCTTGTTGAATCCCCTTCAAAATTTGGTAAGACTGGAATACAATAATCTCATACATGGCATTCATGTCTTGGTGAAAAATCATGTTTTAACAATGAAAATCCAAAGGTTAAGATGATGAAAGCACATAACAATGGCATAGAGTTACTTTTTTGTGGAAGATACTGGGATTTCAAGTCATTGTGGGAGATATTTGTGGCTTCATGTCTCAGGGACAATATTGTCATTGTGTCTTACCATGATTCAAAATGCAAGGTTGAGTATGGACCTTAATATTTTTGTTCTCTTCTTTCACTTGAAGTGTTCAAGAGATGACAGAAAGTGATCAAAGGTTGTAATACTCCAATTTTAGATAAACAATTGAATAAGAACCTTATTCATGTTGATGATGATGAAGAGAATAGCGATGTGAAAGAAGATGCTATAATGGTGATTGAATCAAATGATGATGATGTTGATTATGAAAATATATAAAAAAAATAAAAAAATAAAAATTGGGGTAGGAATGTTTATTAGAATTTACATAGGCCGTGGTCAATTTTTAAAAAGATATTTTGAATTTAGCTTTTTTAACTTCATATTTGAATTATGAATTTTAGAGTTTTTTTATTTTTTTATAAGCTTAGTATTGTTTTTCATTTGCATAGGCATGGTCTCTTTTATTTTGAGGCCAAATATTTCTTTGTATAAGAGTGATAAAATAACTTTTAAAAATGAAAGAAGCCATATTTTTATACTTTTTAAAATATATTGAATTAACTTTTCTAAAAGTCAAAAACATTTTTTTAAAATGGTACTAAACACACGTAATCTGACTCAAATAAAGGGTCAGTTTGGATTGACTTTTAAAAGAAGTACTTTTTTTTTTAAGTTTTTAAAAAAGATCTTATTTAATCGACAAAAATTATTTCACATTTAGATAGACTTTTTAAAAAGAGTTTTTAAGTATTAAAAACGTTTTTACTTTTGCTTTTTTAATAGAAGTATTTTTTTTAAAAGATGTACACAAATATGTTTTAAATTGAATAAAAGTACTTTATTAAAAAAATACTTTTTCACTAAAAAAGTCAATCCAAACTAGTACGAACTCTTAGTTCATAAAAATGACTTGGATATATAGTATTATTCTTTAAAATTTGATTAAGATATTTGTAACTAATTAATAGGATATATTTATATTTAGAAAAAAGGATAAATAGATCTTTGACCTTTTAATATGCGGACATTGAAGTTCTATACAGATGCACACGTGGGAGAGTTTTTAAAATAGAACAAATTAGACTTAGATTTTGAAGAAGTTAGGAACTTAAATGTATTTTTATATCATCAGGAATTCAAATATTTACAGACCAAAAAATTAAGAAACGATTTATTCTTTTCTCTTGTATTTAAATATTTTCTCCTTTAAATTGATAGTGCTTTATCTTTTTGAATTAGTTTTTATTTTTTAAATACAATGTATCCATAACTAACTTTTAAAAATCAGTTAGGAAACATGAGTGACTATTAATATATCTAATCTTTTTTGTGTTATCTAAATCTAAATCTAAATTTTCTTGTCTTTATTTAAATTTTAGGAACGACCGAATCTATTTTAGATAAGAGTAATATTACACATTTAAGTTTTTTATGAACCAAGTTTAATCAAATTAAACAATAAAACTTGAAATAATATTAATCATAATTGATTGACTTTTGTTATGTTAGACTAATTTAATTAGACTTAATTAATAAAAACTTAAATATGTAGTATTATTTCTTAAATAATAAATATAATTATTGATATGTATATAACTATATATATAACATAACAATCACCTAGATCAGACATCAAAAAATATGAGAGACACCACATTATCATAGATTGTTTTGTGCCCAGTGTAAAGTTGCATGGCATGGTGGAATGGAATGTGGGGAGTTTATGAGTTTGAATGAAAATAAAAGAGCAAAGGAAGATTTATGGTGATGAATCTTGCAAAGATTAAAGAGACGGAGAAGGTGTTCTAAATGCAGAATCTATGTTGAAAAGAATGAGAAATGTTCACACATTTTTTGTAGATTTGGTTAATTTATTTTTAATGAACAATTAGTCTTTTTTTTATGGCTCTATTTCTTTTAATTATGTTTATGTTCACAATTTATTGATCGATCAATTCTTAATGAAAAATTATGATTCTGTTTTTCAGTTCATCTTGTATCATCATAATTTATCTTTATAATTTAAACTTGACTAATTATCATTATAATATCATTTCGGTTTAATTACTCTGTTAGTCCTTCAATTAGGTCTCTATACTTTTTTTCTTTTTAATTGGATCTCTACACTAATTTTTTTTTTCAATTAAGTCCCTCTTAGTAGTAATTAGCTTAATTTTATAGGGACCCAACTAAAAAAAAAAGAATTGGTATAGGGACCTAAATAAAAGGAAAAAAAAGTGTAGGGATCCAATTAAAAAAAAATTTGGTGCAAAGGACTCAATTAAAAGGAAAAAAAAGTATAGGGACCTAATTGAAAATTTCGTAAAACTATAGAGACCAACAGAATAATTAAACCTATCATTTCTAATGAACAATTAGATAAAAGATTTTTTTAATGTGAACTTGTTTGATTGTAATAACAGCCCAAGTCTTTTTATCTTATTGATCCGCCACAGGGATATAATGATTTACGAGTATAGGGAGCTAATGAAAATTTTGTACAATATGTACAATAGAGATTTATTCTAGAAATATAACCATTAGTGTTACATTTTTTTGTCAGCTTTTGAGATGAATAGTTTCTTGACATGTCATTTAAACATAATAAAAAAGAAATCGCCACACCCCTGCCGCAATTTCTTTACAAACTACAAAAATGCATAAACCGCAACTAGGTATGGAGTCTCCAACCATCCTATTCTTTCATTCTTCTTCCGCCGCTGCTGCTTCCGTCAACCTTACTCGCCCCACCGATGATCATAACAACGATGACAGTAACAGCAAGGTGGTTGTTGACTTCTTCTCCGATAACAGAAAAAAGGCACAAGAGCAGCAGCATGTTAAGCCCAACATCTCCGTCAAGAAGGAGATTCCTCACCATGATGACTGTCACCAAAGTTTATGTAATTAATTAATTAACTAACATAGTTTTTTTTTCATTTAATTAAGATAATTAATTATGTGGTAATAATAATAATTATGTGTTAATTATATGATCTCATACGGTTACATTAATGCAACAACAGCAACAATAACAAGTAGATGATGAGGTTGTTGAAGGAAAAGTAGTAGGGGGAAGGGGAAGCCAGACAGTTGCTTGATTCAGAAAACGATCAAGCTTCAAGCATCAGATTCTTCTTCCGATGAAAGAACACGATCCAGCACACCTCACGCCCAAGTTGGAATCAGGAAAGAACGAAAGGGAAGACAGTCCAGATTCACAATCACAAGCTTGGAGTCCCGTTCCCAACAAGCTCCAGAAACCCAACTCCACCATGGACCAATCCTCTTCTGAAGCCTCCATAAGAAAAGCCCGTGTTTCAGTCCGTGCTCCCTCAGAAGCTCCCATGGTATCTCCCTCTTTTTATTCGTATGGATCAACTAATTAACTAACTTGTCTGACTCAAGCATAAATCGCTATACTCCTATCACAATTTATGTATTTTTGGAATTCGTAAAAAAATTATTGGAGAGGTGTCGCAGTAAACAGTTATCTAAATCTTTTTTGTGTTAATATATCTAATCTTTTTTTGTGTTATCTAAATCTAAATCTTTTTATCTTTATTTGAACTTTAGGATGGTAAAATCTATCTTATATCTTAGAAAATAAATATGATTATGGATGTGTGTATATATATAACATAACAATCACTCAAGTGAGTTATTTTCTTTCTTAGTTTAGTTCTTGTATAGGCACTCTCTCTTCTTCAATTCTTGAATCATTTTTTGTTCCTTATAATATTTTTCATCTGCAATAGAGGAGTGAGGTGACTACTCCACAAATCTGAGTTGATTTTTTTAATTCCAATTTTTAGCATCAAGGTCAAGAATGGCATTAAGTATTGACGGCAATAATCACAATACTAATAATGAAGATCCAAAAGTTGAAATGATGAAACCACAGAAGAATGACGTAGAGCTACCCTTTTGTGGAAGATGCTGTGATTTCAAGCCATCGTGGGAGATGTTTAAGACTCTAAAATGTGGCGATAATTTTTGTAGGTTTTGCATGCATGAATACGTTGCTTCATGTCTCAGGGACAATATCATCATGGTGCCTTGTCCTGATCCAAAATGCAAGGTTAAGTATGGACCTGAATACTTTTGCTCTCTTCTTCCATTTGAAGTGTTCAAGAGATGGCAGAAAGTGATTAAAGATTGTAACACTCCAATTTTAGATAAACAATTAGACAAAAATCCTATTCATGTTGCTGATGATGAAGAGAATAACGATGTCAAAGAAGATGCTTTTAAGCTTACAGTTTTTCATTTGTATAAGTCATAATCTTTTTTTATTTTGAAGTCAATTTTTTTTAATAGGAGTGATAAAATAATTTTTAAAAAAGAGATAAGTCATATTTTTCTACTTTTTCGAATGGAAAATACTTGCATAAAGAATTTGGATCCTCTAAAATTTGAATTTTATTTTAAAAAGTGAAGCTTATTTTAAAAAGTGAAGCGTGAAAATTCTGTTTAACTCTGTTTGGTTCACATAAACCGAACCGGATCATGCTTAATTTTTTTTTAAATTGCTGATACGACGTCGTTCAGCAATCCTAAACTCTACCTTCTCCTCCCTCAACGTCACTCTTCACTGAAGCTCTCGAGCTATGTGCTGTGATTTTTATAAACATCTTTGCATAATAATTTGATTGTTTTGATTAATAATTTGATTATCCTCTCTATTGTCTTTTGGCCAATCTTTATGATGATGTCATCTCATTTGTTACTAGATTTCAAGCATAGTGGACATTGTAAGAGATAATAATAATTGCATTCATTGAAGATCCTGATGGTTATAAATTTGAACTTCTGGAAAGGGTTCTCTCTCACGAACCTTTAATGCTTCGAGTGGGTGATCTTAATCGATCCATCGAATCTTATGCAATTTCATGTTGGTTTATAGTCTTGTATCTTATTTTCTTTTTGGATCAATTACTTATTTATGTTTATTGTGCTTTTGAATTCTAAGCTGTTGTAAGGTTCAATGTTGCTCTTGAATCAACCTGTTCTGTGTTTGCTTCACTCTGATATTTTAATGGCTTCTCTTCTTCCCTTTTTGGCAGTATACCATAGCAATCATGGGTTATGGCCGAGTTGACATACAACTACAAATGAGATGTCTAATAAGGGCGGTTACAATGTAAAGGAAATGTCCTGAACCAAAATGCAAAGGAATCTTGGAGCCTCAGAATTGCATATCAATAATTCCAAAGGAAGTGTTTGAAAGATGGGAGAATGCACTTTGTGAGAATCTTGTTCTTGCAACATCAAAGAAATTCTATTGCCCTTTCAAGGATTGTTCAGCAATGTTGGTGAATGATGATGGGAATGAAGTTGTGACTTGTCCCGAGTGTCCACATTGTCATAGATTGTTCTGTGCACAGTGTAAAGTTGCATGGCATGGTGGAATGAAATGTGGTGAGTTTATGAGCTTATGAGTTTGAATGAAAATGAAAGAGAGAAGGAAGATCTTATGGTGATGAATCTTGCAAAGGCTAAGAGATGGAGAAGGTGTTCTAAATGCAGAATCTATGTTGAAAAGAATGAGGGATTTCGCACATTTCTTGCAGGTTTGGTTAATTTATTTCTAATGAACTATTAGTTTTTTTTTGGCACAATCTTATAATGTTAATGTTTCTCTTTTCTCTGATTATAGCTCTGTTTCTTTTAATTATGCTTATGTTCACAATTTATTAATTGATCGTTCCTTAATGAAAAATCATGGTTCTGTTTCTCAGCTCATGTTTCTTGTACCATCATAATTTTATCTTTATAATTTAAACTTGACTAATTATCAATATAATATCATTTCTAATGAACAATTAGATAAAGGATGTTCATAATGTGAACTTGCTTGATTGTAATAACAGCATAATCTTATTATCTTATTGATTAGAGATTTAATTAATTAGGAAAATGCTCTTTTTTGGCACAATTTTTTAATGTTAATAATTTTTTTTCGGTTCTGTTTCTTTTAATTATGTTTATGTTCGTAATTTGTTGATTAAGCATTCCTAATGAAAAATAATGGCATTGTTTGTTTTAAGAATAAGTATAGGAAGTTAATTTTTTAATTAGTTAATATTAATTATTTTAAATTTTTAAAATTTTTTTTAGACTTTTTTTAGAATTGATTCTTTAGTCTTAGGATATTTTTTTTGGTAACTTTTTTTTTTGGTAACTCTCTATATTCTAGTCTTAGGATATAATATTTATAATTTAAGATTTAGTTTAAAAAAATGGAATTTAAAATAAAAAATATATAATTCATCAAAAATTGGCTAATGGAAGGAGGGGCGTGTTTTGAACTCTTGATTTAATTATGGTTTTATTATTTAAATTTTAACTTAGCTCATGTTTCTTATAATAGCATAATCTTATATTTCATAATTTGAACTTGACTAATTAATGGTATAGTATCTAATTAGTACTGTCTTTTTTATTTGAATTAATTTTAATTTGTGAATTACTCAAGTTTTGTTTTATTGTATTTTGATTTAATTTTTTAAATTTCTTGTTTTGTAGGTGTGGCCATCACTTCTGCTATGTTTGTGGAAAGCCATGGAATAAGTACCATGGTTGTATATAAATAGATATCACTAGCAATTTTAATATTTAATCAACTACTTAGATTGGAAGTAGCAGATTTACTATTTTCAGAAGTTAGAAGTTTTTGTGAAGTTGTAATGCATGCTGATTTTGTTGTTAATTATGCTCTTTTAAGTATTTATATTATCTAACTAAATTGATAGTACTATCTGATTTATCTTTTTGAATTAGTTTTTATTTTTTAAAATAAAAGAAAAAACTTAACGAAAACAATGTATCCATAACTAACCTTTAAAAATCAGATAGAAAACATGGTTGACTATTAATAATTTAATATATCTAATTTTTTTTGTGTTATCTAAATTTAAATCTAAATCTTTCTTGTCTTTATTTAAATTTTAGGAACGGCAGAATCTATATTTAATTAAGAGCAATGTTACACATTTAAGTTTTTTTTATAAAACAAATTCAATCAACTTAAACAATAAAACTTGAAATAATGCTAGTCATAATTAACTGATGAGTAAAGTATTGTTTTTGTCCTCAACGTTTGGGGTAAATCCTATTTGTATCCCTAACGTTTAAATCGTCCTATTTTTATCCCTAACGTTTGTAAAAGTGATTCAATGTTATCCTGCCGTCAATTACACATCATGAACGCTTTAGTTTGAGTTTTAAAAATCACTTCTTGAACTTAGAATACAAATGTCTGGGATAGAATCGATGATCCACTCCGAAAAATAACTCATTAAAAGTTAAAACTAATTCCTACAACATTTACATAATTCACTCTTTTAGGGACATAATTGAATCTAAACACAAATAGTAGGTATAATATTAAAATCGAACACATCTAAGTGAGGCCTAATTGAAAATGAATACATCCAAATGAGAATAATTGAAAAATATAATCTGATTTGTTAGTATAATTGATAGTAGGATAACATTGAATAACTTTTATAAACGTTAGGGATACAAATAGGACGATTTAAACGTTAGGGACACAAATAGGACTTACCCCAAACATTGGAGACAAAAACGATACTTTACTCTTAACTGATTTTTTTTATGTTAGACTAATTTAATTAGACTTGATTAATAAAAATCATAGTTATCTTCATGATCTTCAAGTAGTCTTGTGTGCTATTTGCATGGATTCAAAACCATTCCAAGAGATTTTCATCAACCAAAACTGTAACCACTCATTCTGTGATGAATGCATTGCAAAATATGTAGCTGCAAAGATTCAAGAGAATATATATAAAATGTGAAGTGTCCTGAACCAAAATGCAGAGGAATATTGGAGCCTCAGAATTGCATGTCAATAATTCCAAAGGAAGTGTTTGAAAGATGGGAGAATGCACTTTGTGAGAATCTTGTTCTTGCAACATCAAAGAAATTCTATTGCCCTTTCAAGGATTGTTCAGCAATGTTGGTGAATAATGATGGGAATGAAGTTGTGACTTGTTCTGAGTGTCCACATTATCATAGATTGTTCTGTGCACAGTGTAAAGTTGCATGGCATGGTGGATTGGAATGTGGTGAGTTTATGAGTTTGAATAAAAATGAAAGAGAAAGAAGATCTTATGGTGATCAATCTTGCAAAGGCTAAGAGATGGAGAAGGTGTTCTAAATGCAGAATTTATATTGAAAATAATGAGGGATGCTCACACATTTCTTGCAGGTTTGGTTAATTTATTTCTAAAGAACAGTTAGTCTTCTTTTTTTTTTTTGGCACAATCTTATAATGTTAATGTTTCTCTTTTCTTTGATTATGACTCTATTTCTTTTAATTATGTTTATGTTCACAATTTATTGATTGATCATTCCTTAATTAAAAATCATGGCTCTGTTTCTCAGTTCGTATTTCTTGTACCATCATAATTTATGTTTATAATTTAAACTTGACTAATTATAAATATAATATCATTACTAATGAACAATCAGATAAAGAGAAATTATAGCGTACAAATGTGAAGATACAGATATGCTCTTTGGTTCGTTACATAGTTGACGCGTGGATCTCTGCCGGTAGTTGGGGGAGCAGCTCGCTGACGTTACTGAACGGCTTGCAGAAGCTGCAGGACTGGTTTAAATTGGTCCAGATTGTAGCTAAGCTGGTGGGGGATGGTGATTCCGGGTCAGCAGAAGAAATCCGTTGAACGGATATGATGAATAAACTTGCCTTTTTGGGCCCCTTATCTTGAAATACTATGGGTGGGCCGGGGGTTAGGTTGACTCTCTAGGAGATTTTGGTGCTAGGGGACTGTAACCCAAAAAAAAAAAAGTAAATGGAATGATAAATTCAACACTTCCATGTCAACGTGACCGTTTTTTATGGTGGTGAAAATGTTAATAATTTGTAAACATCCTATTAAGGTTTAATCATTTTGTTATTTGTAAAATTTTCAATTAGGTGTGTATATCTTTTTTTCTTTTAACTGGAGACTTGCACCAAATAATTTTTTTTAAGTAGGTCCTTTTTAGCAGTAATTATGTTAATATTTTAGGTATCGAACTTAAAAAAAATTAGTGCAAGAACCCAAATAAAAAAAAGGAGGGACCCAATTAAAAAAAAATTCGGTGCAAGGACTCAATTAAAAAAAAGTACAAAGACTTAGTTACAAATTTTGCAAAACTATAGAGACCATCAGAAAAATTAAATCTTCTTTTAAAAAATGCAGTGAAAATATGGAAATAGAGAATAAGACATAGCATTATACGTTCGGAATATTTTTAAGGTTTAATTACTCTGTTGAGGCATATAGTTTGGAAAAATTTTCAATTAGAACTCTATACTTTTTTTTTTTTCTTTTAATTGGGTCATTGGCTCTTTGCATCCATTTTTTTTTCATTCAGGTCTCTTTACAGTAGTTGGCTTAATTGTATAGGCATCTAATTAAAACAAAAGAAATAGGTACAGGAACCCAATGAAAAGGAAAATAAAGTATAGGGACCCGAATTAAAAAATAAATTGGTGCAAGGACTCTATTAAAAGGAAAAAAAGTATGGAGACCTAATTCGGAATTTTGCGAAACGATAGGAACCAACAAAGTAATTAAACATCTTTTTAAGTATATATACACTATGTTTAGGTAAATAACGAATCGGTACCGGAAAGATTTTGCAATTGATAAAATAACACCAAAATAAAGTAATATTTTTTGTATTTATATATTTTATATTTAATTATTTAAAAATAAAATATTTTATTGCCATCTAAAGTATTGTGTATTAAATTATTGTGTATGATGACGGTTTCTTACTCTGTTACTGTGGATGGTCAACCTCATAGCTATTTTAAGCCATGTAGAGGGCTGTGACAAGGTGACCCTCTCTCTCTCCCTATCTATTTCTATTTTGTGCAGAAGGACTCTCCCATCTGCTCCACAGAGGAGAACAGAGACAGAATATTTCTGTATTGAAACTCAATCACAGATGTCCTAGAATCAGTCATTTATTTTTTACAGATGACTCTATCCCATTCAGTCGGGCCTCGGAAGGAGATTGTCAGAACTTACTGAGTATTCTGCAAGTATATGAAGAAGTCAGTGGACAAGTGGTTAACTTAGATAAATCTTCAGTCTTTTTCAGCAACAACACTCTAATTTGGACTCGGGACCGGTTAGCAGAGATATTACAAGTTTTCCATGTCGATAATCAGAACAAATACCTTGGCTTGCCTTCGGTTGTTCAGAGATCGAAAAGAGCAACATTTAATTACATAAGAGACAAGGTAAATCAAAAACTACAACACTGGAAGAGAGCTCTCTTGTCTTCGAGTGGCAGAGAGGTTTTGATCAAGGCAGTAGCCACAGCGATTCCATTATACACTTTGAGTTGTTTCAAGCTACCAGACACCCTAATGGAAGATATACAATGTTCTATGCTCAATTTTTGGTAGGGCCAAAAAAGGGACGAAAGAAGAATACATTGCATTGGGTGGAAAATTACATGCAGACCGCGGGCTTAAGGAGGACTGAATTTCAAAGATTTAAAGGCCTTCAACCTTGCAATGTTAGCAAAGCAAGGATGGAGACTTTTAAAGCGGCCAAACTCCCTGCTATCAAAGATGTACAAAAGTAAATACTATAAATACACTGATTTCCTAAGAGGAGAAGCAGGAAACAACCCATTATGGGACTGAAAAGTGTATTAGAAGGAATGTATGATGACGGTTTCTTACTCTGTTACTGTGGATGGTCAACCTCATGGCTATTTTAAGCCATGTAGAGGGCTGCGACAAGGTGACCTTCTCTCTCCCTATCTATTTCTATTTTGTGCAGAGGGACTCTCCCATCTGCTCCATAGAGGAGAACAGAGACAGAATATTTCTGGATTGAGACTCAATCACAGATGCCCTAGAATTAGTCATTTATTTTTTACAGATGACTCTATCCCATTCAGTTGGGCCTCGAAAGGAGATTGTCAGAACTTACTGAGTATTCTGCAAGTATATGAAGAAGTCAGTGGACAAGTGGTTAACTTAGATAAATCTTCAGTCTTTTTCAGCAACAACACTCTAATTCGGACTTGAGACCGATTAGCAGAGATATTACAAGTTTCCCATGTCGGTAATCAGAACAAATACCTTGGCTTGCCTTTGGTTGTTCAGAGATCGAAAAGAGCAACATTTAATTACATAAGAGACAAGGTAAATCAAAAACTACAACACTGGAAGAGAGCTCTCTTGTCTCCGAGTGGCAGAGAGGTTTTGATCAAGGCAGTAGCCACAGCGGTTCCATTGTACACTTTGAGTTGTTTCAAGCTACCAGACACCCTAATGGAAGATATAAAATGTTCTATGCTCAATTTTTTGTAGGGCCAAAAAAGGGACGAAAGAAGAATACATTGCATTGGGTGGAAAATTACATGCAGACTGCGGGCTCAAGGAGGACTGAATTTCAAAGATTTAAAGGCCTTCAACTTTGCAATGTTAGCAAAGCAAGGGTGGAAACTTTTAAAGCGGCCAAACTCCCTGCTATCAAAGATGTACAAAAGTAAATACTATAAATACACTGATTTCCTAAGAGGAGAAGCAGGGAACAACCCATCATGGGATTGGAAAGTGTATTAGAAGGAAGAAAAGTCTTAGAAAAAGGCCTACTGTGAAAAATTGGAAGAGGTATCTCAGTAAGGATCAGAGAAGATTCTTAGGTCAAGGAATTTACTACAATTACTCCTAATTCTAATGTCAGACCAGAACCAAGACTAATTTGGGTTTCAGACCTCATATTACCAAACAGACAATGGAATCAGAGAATGGTTCAGTCCAGAAATTTCTCAAGCAATTATACATACCAATATACACAACGAAAAAAATACTGTTACTTGGATGAAGGAAAAGAATGGCTGCTACTCTGTGTCCTCAGGTTACCATATAGCCTTTCAATTCAATCATCCCCCAATTGATTTTCTACCTGAACAGTGTAAAATCAAAAAGCTATGGTTAGAAATCTGGAATTCAAAGAGTCAACCGAAGACAAAAACCTTTATATGGAAAGCCCTCCATGAAGGATTACCTGTGAAAGTGAAGCTCCACTCAAGAATCCCTTCAATCAGTCTAATTTGTCCTCGGTGCAACGAGCAAGAAGAAACAGTGGTACATTGTTTATGGATGTGCCCGGACTCGAAGGAAAGCATGGAGACTAGCTAGACTTCCATCGCCGACTCACGAAGTAGAAACATGGAAATGGTGGCTTGAATTTCAAAACAGCATCAAAGGAGGCAATAACACAGTGGAGAAGGAGGAATTGGCCGTGAATCTTACCTGGCAGAACTGGAAAGTTAGAAATGAGTTGATATTTGAGCAGCGAAGGAAGACTCCATGGATATGTCTTGAAGAAGCTCGAAAGACAGCAAGTGAGAGACCAAGAACATGTTAAATCCCTAAAATTGAGTCCCTTGTAATAGCACAGGTTTTGTCTTTTGGTGGAACTTTTCCTTTTCTTCCCTTTTGTGTGTAGTCTAATTGAACCTTTCTCTTTCTTAATGAAATTTAATTACCGTTGAGAAAAAAAATCATAGATAATAAACATGATTATAGATGTGTATAACTGTATATATATAACATAACAATCAATTTGGTGAGTTGTTTTCTTTCTTAGTTTAGTTCTTGTATATGCACTCTCTCTTCTTCAATTCTTGAATCAATTTTCTTTCCTCACGTATTCCTCATCTGCAGAAGAATGAGGTGACTACTGACAAATCTGAGTTGGTTTCTTTAATTACTTCTATAATTCTAAATTTTTGCATCAAATTTAAGAATGGCATTAAATATTGACCGCAATAATCACAATATTAATAATGAAGATCCAATGGTTAAAATGATGAAACCACATAATAAAGGCATAGAGCTCTCAAGATGCTATGATTTTAAGCCATCGTAAGAGATGTTCGAGACTCTAAAATGTAGCCACAATTTTTGTAGGTTTTGCATGCAAGAATACATTGCTTCATGTCTTAGGGACATTATTGTCATTGTGCCTTGTCCTGATTCGAAATACAAGATTGAGTATGGACTTGAACACTTTTGCTTTCTTCTTCTTCTTGAAGTGTTCAAGAGATGACAGAAAATGATCAAAGATTGTAACACTTTAATTTTAGATAAATAATTGAATAAGAACCCTAATCATGTTGATGATGATGAAGAGAATAGCAATGTCAAAGAAGATGCTACAATGGTGATTGTATCAGATGATGATGATGAAGAGAATAGCGATGTCAAAGAAGATGTTATAGTGGTGATTGAATCGGATGATGATGATGTTGATTATGAAAATATCGTCGACAAGAAAAAGAAGAAGAATAAGAAACGTGATAGGAATGTTTATTAGAATTTGTATAAGTTATGGTCAATTTTCAAGAAGATATTATAAATTTAGCTTTTTTATTTCATATTTGAGTTGTGAATTTTAGTTTTTTTTTTTTTAAGCTTAGTATAGTTTTTCATTTGCATAGGCCATGGTCTCTTTTACTTTTATTTTGAAGTAAATTTTTTTTTAATATAAGTGATAAAAAATAACTTTTAAGAAAGAGAGAAGTCATATTTTTCTATTTCTTCAAATACTTTGAATTAACTTTTTAGAAAGTCAAAAAGATCTTTTAAAGATGGTACGAAACATTCGTAACATGAGTTTTCATAATTTAAAAGTAAAAAAAAAAATAGCTTTTGCTACTTCCCAAACCAAGGGTCAGTTTGGATTAGCTTTTGAAAAAAATATTTATTTTTTATTTTTAAAAAGATCTTTTTTTAACCAACAAAAATTATTTTATATTTGGACAGACTTTTTAAAAAGAGTTTTTAAGTATTAAGTACTTGTTTTGACGCTATTAAATCGATAAATGAAAAAGTTTTTTTTTTATTTTTTAGTGTGTTTGACAAATTCTAATAGTAAAAGTAAAAGTATTAGAAAAAAAAACATCTTTTTCAAAAAGTTACAATTTACATCTTTTTTAAAAGACCTTTCTTCCTTAAAAAAAGATATTTTTCACATAATAAATGAACAAAAAAAAACTTTTATCTTATTTTACTCAAACATAATTAATTGATAAAAAGATATTTTTACATGAGATATCCAAATATAAAATCACTTTTACTTTTATAAAAGATCTTTTAAAAAAATATCGTTTGAAAAAAGATCTTTTTCGAGAATGGTGCCAAGCAAGCCCTAAAAACGCTTTTGTTTTTGCTTTTTTTTTAATAAAAGTACTTTTTTAAAAGACGTATCCAAATATGTTTTAAATTGAATAATAGTACTTTATTTAAAAAAAAATACTTTTTCACTAAAAAAACCAATCCAAACTAGTACGAACTCTTAGTTCATAAAAAAGACTTGGATTATAGTATTATTCTTTAAAATTTAATTAAGATATTTGTAATTAATTAATAAGATATATTTATATTTAGAAAAAACGATAAATAGATCTTTGATCTTTTAATCTGCGGACATTGGAGTTCTCTAGGATTTGAAAATATACTTAAGTCCTGACATTTTCAAAATCTAGACATATGGATCCCTCATATTCACTTGGATCTATCAGACCTAATAGAAAAATCAAACGTGACTCCCGTTGTATGACCTGATCGATACGGATACACACGTGGGAGAGTTTTTAAAATAGAACAAATTAGACTTAGATTTTGAAGAAGTTAGGAACTTAAATGTATTTTTATATCATCAGAAATCAAATGTTCACATACCAAAAAATTAAGGATAGATTTATTCTTTTCTCTTATATTTAAATATTTTCTCCTTTAAATTGATAGTGCTTTATCTTTTTGAATTAGTTTTTATTTTTTAAATACAATGTATCCATAACTAACTTTTAAAAATCAGTTAGAAAACATGAGTGACTATTAATATATCTAATCTTTTTTGTGTTATCTAAATCTAAATCTAAATTTTCTTGTCTTTATTTAAGTTTTAAGAACGATAGAATCTATTTTAGATAAGAGTAATATTTTACATTTAAGTTTTTTATGAACCAAGTTTAATCAAATTAAACAATAAAACTTGAAATAATATTAATCATAATTGATTGACTTTTGTTACGTTAGACTAATTTAATTAGACTTTATTAATAAAAAACTTAAATATGTAGTATTATTTCTTAAATAATGAACATAATTATTGATATGTATATATATAACATAACAATCACCTAGATCAGACATCAAAAAATATGAGAGACACCACATTATCATAGATTGTTTTGTGCCCAGTGTAAAGTTGCATGGCATGGTGGAATGGAATGTGGGGAGTTTATGAGTTTGAATGAAAATGAAAGAGCAAACGAAGATTTATGGTGATGAATCTTGCAAAGGCTAAAGAGACGGAGAAGGTGTTCTAAATGCAGAATCTATGTTGAAAAGAATGAGCGATGTTCACACATTTTTTGTAGATTTGGTTAATTTATTTTTAATGAACAATTAGTCTTTTTTTTTGGCTCTATTTCTTTTAATTATGTTTATGTTCACAATTTATTGATCGATCGATTCTTAATAAAAAATTATGATTCTGTTTTTCAGTTCATGTTTCTTGTATCATCATAATTTATCTTTATAATTTAAATTTGACTAATTATCAATATAATATCATTTCTAATGAACAATTAGATAAAAGATGTTTTTAATGTGAACTTGTTTGATTGTAATAACAGCCAAGTCTTTTTATCTTATTGATTAGAGATTTAATTAATTAGGAGAATGCTCTTTTTCGGTATAATTTTTTAATGTTAATGTTTCTTTATTTTTTTATTCTGTTTCTTTTAATTATGTTTATGTTCGTAATTTGTTGATTGAGCATTCCTAATAAAAAAATGATGGCATTGTTTCTTTTAAGAATAAGCATAGGAAGTTAATTTTTTAATTAGTTAATATTAATTATTTTAGATGGTTAAATTATGTTTTAAACTTTTTTTTTTAGATTTATTCTTTATTCTTAGGATATAAGATTTAGAAATTTAAAGTTAAAAATATATAATTTATAAAAAAATGGCTATTTGGAGGATGGGAGGTGGGATAGAAGCTGATTACTAATTGAACTCTTGATTAATTACGGTTCTATTCTTTAAATTTGAACTCAACTCATGTTTCTCATTTTTTTTGAAACAAAAGAAGCTCAACACAGTAAAGTGGAGCAAAGGATTCTAATAACAAGTGTTACATAGAATTAAATAAATCCTGTCAACTGCCAAAAGGATCTCTATCGGTCCATTCTTTGTAGCTTAGAAACGTCCTCCTTATTATAATCTCAACACCTGCTTCCTTATGATTAAAGATCCTAGCATTACGTTCCACCCAGATATTCCAGATCACTGTGAAAAACCCAATCAGCCACTTTTTCTGCTCTTGTTTTTGCTTATGCCTACCAGTCCAACTCTCAAACAGTTCCCTAATGGTACCAGGAATAGCCCACGCCTCACCAAAACTCCTCAACCAACTGCACCACACCTGCCATGTTAGATCACATAGAAGGAATAAATGTTTGACCGATTCTATCTCCTTCTTACACAGAACACATATATTATCATTGGGAATAATAACGCCTAGCCTACTCAATCTTTCCTTGGTATTCACTCGACCAACCAGCACAAACCATCCAAACAGCTCAATTCTCGAAGGTACCACACCTCGCCAGACTGAACTTGTAAAGCTGTAGCTTGTGATCTCATCTGACAGAGTCTCTGATTGAAGAACCTGCATAACAGATCTGGTAGAAAACACCCCTTTACTATCAAACCTCCACACCACATGATCCTCTGCACCATCTGCCAACTTCATCGGCCTTAGCCTCTCATGAAACTGGCGGAGAAGTTCCATCTCCCATTGGAACAGTTGCCTTCGCCACTGGAAATTCCAAATCCACTCGAGCCTATCCCAAAACCCACAATCCCCTATCATAGTTCCTTGTTGGTTTGAAATAGCATAGAGTCTTGGAAAAGCCACTTTCAGGGGTCCACCTTGCAGCCAGTTATCCTCCCAAAACAGAATCCTCTTTCCGTTACCTACCTCCATCACCATGCCAGTAAGCATTTTGTCTTTTATTCTCTGCTCTATGATGTTTAATTGGCAAATATCTTTCCAAGGCCCTCCTTTAACCGGTAACTGCTGATTTACGAGCATTATCTCAGGGTTCAAGTTGTTACACGAGCATACAATCTTCTTCCACAATGGGCACTCCTCCGTTGAAAACCTCCACCACCACTTAAATAGGAGCGCTGTGTTTCGAAGCAATGCATCCCCAATCCCCAGGCCCCCAGCTTTTTTCGGTGCCTGAACCAGCTCCCACTTAACTAACGGGATACCCTCATTACCATCCCCCTTACACCACATAAATCTTCTTTGCAATGATATCAGCTTATCCGCAACCGCCTTTGGCATCTTGTACAGACTAAGGTAATATATCGGAAGGCTATTTAGCACTGATTTTATGAGCACGAGCTTACCCGCTTTGTTTAAGACCTTTGCTTTCCACAGACTGAGTTTCTCTTCCACCTTATCTATTATCGGTTTCTAAGTCTTCACCAAACGCGGATTTGCCCCCAAGAAAATTCCGAGATACCTTACTGGTAATACCGCTTGCTGACACCCCAGCAGACCACACGCATGATCTATCCAATCCTGCTCACAATTCACCGCTATCAGACTTGACTTATCAAAATTAATACTCAACCCCGACATCAACTCAAAACACTGCAACAGTCTCTTATAATTCACAATTGTCTCTGTTACCAGGGGACAAAACAATATCGTATCATCAGCAAATTGTAAATGCGACAATGCGATATGCTCTCCTCCAACCAGCAGCGGATCAATGCGGCTATTCCTGACAGCTTCGCCCAGCATCCGATGCAACACATCAACTACTAGCACAAACAGAAATGGAGAGAGAGGATCCCCTTGTCGTAGGCCTCGCTCCATATTAAACGGCTTGGATGGCGACCCATTTACTAGTATCGACATAGTGGCCGTAGTAAGACACTCCTTCACCCAATTCCTCCAACGCTGTCCAAATCCCATTTTCTCTAACACTATATCCACGAAGCTCTATCTGACTCTATCATAAGCTTTATGAAAATCCAGCTTAATAATTGCCGCTTTCTTTCTTCGTGACTTCAGCCAATGGACTGTCTCACAAGCGATGAGAGCACCGTCATGAATCTTTCTGCCTTTCACAAATGCAGTCTGAGTCTCACCCACCAAGCCTAGCATAACCGATCTCATTCTTCTCACCAGCACCTTCGAAACCACTTTATACACACAACCCACCAAGCTAATCGGTCGGAAATCCTTGATCTCTTTAGCCCCCACAAACTTTGGGGCAGCGTCACCCAAGTTAAATTTACATCTGTAGGTAACTTAGCCCTTTCAAAAAAGTCCATCACTGCCTCAGTGAACTCCTGACCAATCTCTTCCCAGCATTTCTTTATAAAATTCATATTGTACCCATCACTCCTTGGGGCCTTAGAAGATTCACAATCCCATACTGCCTCTCTGATCTCCTCCACAGAAGGTAGAACCTCCAAAGCGTCTGCCTCATCCCTACCAATTTTCTTTAACAACCCATCCCGAACACCAATCCTAGGAGCAAACTCCTGTCGATACAACTCCTTGTAGAATCCCCGTATTGCATGCTTTATCCTGACCTGATTCCTTACCAGCCTCCCATGGATCATCAGAGCATCAATCCTGTTATTCTGCCTTCTAGCTGAGGCAATGTTGTGAAAATATCGGGTATTCCTGTCCATATCCCTAGCATGTTTGGACCGAGACAACTGCTTCCAATGGATTTCCTTCCTAGCGTACCACTTTCCGCAAAATCTCACCAACGCCTTCCGTCTAGCCTCTGTTGTACCGTCATAGATCCCATCACTAACCTGATCATCCAGCTTCCTAATCTCATCTTCAAACTTCATAAGCCTATTATCCATATCACCAAAATTATCCTTGTGCCATTGCCTCAAAGGTGTTGTCAAGGCCTTCAGTTTACCAAGGAACGGAGTACCTCCCAACTTTCGCCATTCATTTTTTACCGTCCTTAGAAAACCCTCATGAGTAAACCAAGAATCCAAGCTCCTGAACGGTCGAGGACCCTCTCTTACCATTGTATCCTCCACAATCAACGGGCAATGATCAGACAAGCCCCTTGGACCACCTCTCAGCCTAATGTCGGGGAATTCTTCCACCCATTCAATATTAACCAGCACCCTATCTATTCTGCTACAAGACTGACCCCTGAACCATGTGTACTTCCTATCAGTAAGGGGTAAATCTACTAGTTGCATGTCTTGAACCCAACTTTTAAACTCTTCCGCTGATACCGACAAACTCATCTCTCCTTTGCGATCCTCAACTTGTAAAATCTCATTAAAGTCCCCCAACAAACAGAACGGAACCTGGCACAATCCTGCTATATAACTTAATTCCTCCCACACCAACCGCTTTTCTTCCCTCCCATGTGCCCCATACACCAAACAATAGGCACACTTAAAATTATTCTTTGTTAACACACCTTCAATGCACAACCACCTCTCTCCCTTATAACAACTACTTTGTTTAAACATCATATCATCCCACATCAACAAAAGTCCACCGGCTGCTCCAACAGATCCCACAAACTCCCAGCCTACAGTACTATTTCCCCAAATCCTTGCAACATCATATTTCGAAATAGCCTCCCTTTTTGTTTCAATCAAGCCTGACATGTTCACATTGTATTTTTTCTTTAATGTTTTTAACATGCTCAGTTTTCCATCTCCCCCCAATCCCCTAACATTCCAACAGCTCACAATCATTTAATCAAATTATTACTCACCTTACATTTGTTCTTTGGACGACTCCTTCTTGCCTTTTCTTTTTGTTTCGCCAGTTTTCGCTTCTCCGCTATTTTTGCATTCTCAGCTTGCAATATACTCATAAGATCCACTTCGTCATCATATAACACAGTGGCAGATTCCACCGCCAGAGCCCATGTAACTTCAGCTTCCTTGAGTTGTGCTTCCTTAGAAATAACTCATGTTTCTCATTACAGCTAGCATAATCTTATATTTCATAATTTGAACTTGACTAATTAACCGTATAGTATCTAATTAGTACTATCTTTTTTATTTAAATTAATTTTAATTTGCAAATTAATTTAGTTTTATTTTATTATATTTTGATTTATTTTTTAAATTTCTTATTTTGTAGGTGTGGCCATCACTTCTACTAGAAATTTTAATATTTTTCAACAATTTAGATTGCAGGTGGCAGATTAACTATTTTCATTAGTTAAAATTTGTTGTATAGCTGTAATGCATGTTAATTTTGTTGTTAATTATGTTCGTTTTAAGTACTTATATGTTATCTAACTAAGATCCAACAAACAACTTAATTAATTTTTTTTAAAAATAACTTAAATAATAAATATTTATATTAAAAATAATTTGTAAATAAATTATTTTGTATTTAATTTTTTAATTTTAAAATTATTTATTTAAAAAGAAATAATAAAAAAATTAATAATTTTTTTTAAACTTTTTTATAAACAATTAAATAATTTTTTGAAAAGTTATACTTTATCTTTTTATAAGAATAATTTTCTAAAATAAATTATTTACATTTTAATTTTATCAAATTATAACATTTTAAGATTATATATGCAAATATAATTTTTATATTATTATAAAAATCACAATAAAAAATTAGCGGATTAGGTTCACACATAAACCGCAAACATAATAAAAAAGAAATCGCCACACCCCTGCCGCAATTTCTTTACAAACTACAAAAATGCATAAACCGCAACTAGGTATGGGGTCTCCAACCATCCCATTCTTATGAGACAAATATTATATTTTTATTAAATTATACTTGTTTATTTAATTTATTTGATTGATACGGTATTTTAAAAATTTATAACGATATTTGTAACTAATTAAAAAATATATTTATATTCAAATATTTTTTTAATTGATAATAATATGTTTTATCTTTTTGAACCGTTTTTATTTTTTATGAAACAATGTATTCATAATCATCCTTTAAAAATGAATTAGAAAATACGGTTGAGTATTAATATATCTAATTTTTTTGTGTTATCTAAATCTAAATCTTTTTATCTTTATTTGAATTTTAGAATGGTAGAATCTATCTTATATCTTAGATAATAAACATGATTATGGATGTGTGTATATATATAACATAACAATCACTCAAGTGAATTATTTTCTTTCTTAGTTTAGTTCTTGTATAGGCATTCTCTCTTCTTCAATTCTTGAATCACTTTTTGTTCCTCACGATATTCCTCATCTGCAACAGAGGAGTGAGGTGACTACTCCACAAATCTGAGTTGATTTTTTTAATTCCAATTTTTTGCATCAAGGTCAAGAATGGCATTAAGTATTGACGGCAATAATCACAATATTAATAATGAAGATCCAAAAGTTAAAATGATGAAACTACAGAAGAATGGCATAGAGCTACCCTTTTGTGGAATATGCTGTGATTTCAAGCCATCCTGGGAGATGTTTGAGACTCTAAAATGTGGCCATAATTTTTGTAGGTTTTGCATGCATGAATACGTTGCTTCATGTCTCAGGAGCAATATTATGATTGTGCCTTGTCCTGATTCAAAATGCAAGGTTAAATATGGACCTGAACACTTTTGTTCTCTTCTTCCATTTGAAGTGCTCAAGAGATGGCAGAAAGTGATCAAAGATTGTAACACTCCAATTTTGGATAAACAATTAGACAAGAACCCTATTCATGTTGCTGATGATGAAGAGAATAACGATGTCAAAGAAGATGCTATAGTAGTGATTGAATCGGATGATGATGATGTTGATTATGAAAATATAGTCGACAAAAAAAAAGAAGAAAAATAAAAAACGTGGTAGGAATGTTTATTAAAATTTGTATAGGCTATGGTCAATTTTCAAAAAGATATTCTGAATTTAGCTTTTTTACTTCATATGTGAGTTATGAATTTTATGGATTTTTTTTTTAAGCTTATAGTTTTTCATTTGTATAGGGTATGGTCTCTTTTATTTGAAGGCATGGTGGAATGAAATGTGGTGAGTTTATGAGTTTGAATAAAAATGAAAGAGAGAAGGAAGATCTTATGGTGATGAATCTTGCAAAGGCTAAGAGATGGAGAAGGTGTTCTAAATGCAGAATCTATGTTGAAAAGAATGAGGGATTTCACACATTTCTTGCAGGTTTGGTTAATTTATTTCTAATGAACAATTAGTCTTTTTTTTTTTTTGCACAATCTTATAATATTAATGTTTCTCTTTTCTCTGATTATAACTCTGTTTCTTTTAATTATACTTATGTTCACAATTTATTAATTGATCGTTCCTTAATGAAAAATCATGGTTCTGTTTCTCAGCTCATGTTTCTTGTACCATCATAATTTTATCTTTATAATTTAAACTTGACTAATTATAAATATAATATCATTACTAATGAACAATTAGATAAAGAGAAATTATAGCGTACAGATGAAAATGCTCTTTTTTGGCACAAATTTTTAATGTTAATAATTTTTTTTTCGGTTCTGTTTCTTTTAATTATGTTTATGTTCGTAATTTGTTGATTAAGCGCTTTAGTCAAGCTTGCTTCGGATGGTGATGGTTCTATCACACACTTAAGAGGATTACTTGTCACCCTTACGTGTTGTGTAGCTTCAGCAACATCATTTATCAAACTCCAAGCTTCTCCTTCCGTCTTGTTCTTTGAAAGGGAACCGCCACTAGAAGCGGTGAGCAATCTTCTATCTTCCGTACAAAGACCTCCGGTGACGTAACTAATGAGCAAGTGAGTGTTCAATCTATGGTGTGGACAAGATTCCAATAGCCTCTTGAACCGAGTCCAATACTCATACAAACTCTCTTGGTCCTTTTGCATTATACCCGATATCTCCTTCCGGATGTAGTCGGTCTTCTCCGGTGGGAAGAATTTATCAAGAAACTCTCTTCTCAAGAAATCCCAATTGGTCACAATCTCATCCGGTTGTCAATAAAACCATGTCTTCGCTTGCCCTTCAAGAGAGAAAGGGAAGGCAAAAAC
>NC_029786.2:8032506-8037764 GCF_000816755.2 Arachis ipaensis
TGGTGTGGACAAGATTCCAATAGCCTCTTGAACCGAGTCCAATACTCATACAAACTCTCTTGGTCCTTTTGCATTATACCCGATATCTCCTTCCGGATGTAGTCGGTCTTCTCCGGTGGGAAGAATTTATCAAGAAACTCTCTTCTCAAGAAATCCCAATTGGTCACAATCTCATCCGGTTGTGAATAAAACCATGTCTTCGCTTGCCCTTCAAGAGAGAAAGGGAAGGCAAAAACCATAATAGCCACCTCATCGGCTCCATGCCTTCGAGCCGTAGAACAAGCAACTTGAAAATCCTTTAGATGTCGGATGGGGTCTTGACCCGGCAACCCATGATACTTAGAAAGTAGATTTATCAAGCTATTCTTCAACTCAAAGTTTGGATCAAGGTTAGGATACCTTGCTCATGCAAAGTGATCCGTCATGGCTCCGCCATGTATGGCTCAGCTGTAGGATGCAAAGATGTATTAGTAGTGTCAACAGAAGAATAGGAAGTAACGGACTCCAAGTCGCTCTCGGCACCGTCTAGTGATTCGGTATGTTCCTCAAAAGAGGCCGAAGTACTAGCCGTATAATCCAACCGCCGTCTAGCTTGCCGAGTGTGTAACAAAGTTCTTTCAATCTCAGGGTCAAACTCGGCTAAGCTAGAATTCGGTTGAGACCGAGTCATCAAACTTGAGAGTCATAGCACAAATACAAAAGAAATCTAAACTATAGCTAAATATTGAAAGCAAGTAAACTATCTACAATATTCACATATTCACAACCAATATCAAGGCATATGTTGCAACCATTCTCCGGCAACGACGCCAAAAATTTGATGAGCCCGTGGACTATGTCGATATGGAATTTCTTAATAAAGTCCCGTTGCAAGTATAGCTCTACCCAACAACAATCCTCGAGTATCAAATTTAGAAAGGAAATTTGGTTGTCACAAGTTCAACCCCAATAAAAGTAACCGAAGTATTTAAACCTCGGGTCGTCTCACAAGGAATGGGCAAACATGTGCTTCAACATTGGTTAGAAATTCGGGGTTGCAAGTCATGAGCAAGAAGTTAAATTAGGAATCTTAATGAGCAAGCATTCTGGAAATGCAAGAAACTAATTCAATTGAATAAAGCAAGATGTAAATAATTCCAAACTAACAAAGTAACATCCAATGTGATTCTATTCTAAACTAAACAAGTAACTATAACTAAGACAAAACAATCAAGATTTTTGGGTTTTCAAATATGAATGATAAAAGCAACTCTTGGCTAAGCATGGGAATTGAGATCGCCATCCTTATCTCCATATCAAATATTGACAATTGTGAGGTGCCAACCCACTAAGTCTACTTCTCAAAAGCCTTAAGTACGTATTGTCTACTCCTAGGCTTGAAGTACGTCAAGTAGGTTTGATCACATCAACCCATAAGTCCCAACCTATCTACTAATTAGATTAGTGGTGGGTTAGTGTCAATGGGTATCAAATTGATCACCAAGGGCTCTCAAATCACCAATTCAATGAGACCCAATAACTCAAGGTCACTCAATTCCCTTAGCTTATGCCAAGAGTAAAGAAAACTACTCCATAATTAAAGGAAACAATTCATCAAACACATGGTAAGAATTAACAAAAGACATATTCAAATTGTAACTAAATTGAAATTAACAAGTACCCACTAACAATTATCAACATACAATCACTCAAACAACACAATTAATCATAAAAATCATCAATGTAACATTAACAAGTCAAGATTCACAACATTCATGAAATGGGTATAAAATGACAATTGACAAGAAATCATAAAACTAACACAAGATCTAAGCAAAATTATACTAAGGAATTCAAATTAAGCAATTAAAACTAGTAATTAACAAGATCCAATTCAGAATCCAACAAGGGAAGATCAATTCAAAGCTAGATCTAGAGAGGAACAAAGGTCTCTCTCTCTAGAAGAACAAAGAACCAAAAACTAGCTAAAAATTATGTCTAAGTGTATGAATGATCCCCCCTTTCCCCCTAGCATCCTTGGGTCTTTTTCATGCAGAACCAGCTTGAAATTGGGCCTCTTGAGCCTCAGAAATCGCCAGGCACGATTTCCTTTAATGAGGTCACGTGCAGCTTGTCGCGCGTGTGCGCCACGTACGCGTGCGCGCCAAGTGCGCGTGCGCGTCGGTGGGCTTTTTGGCCGGTTCAACCGGGTTAACCGGAAATTAGTCACCTAGTCGGTCCGGTCCACCAACAGAATTGCCCTGCAAAAAATGGTTTAAAAACCGGCCGAACCGGTGAACCAGGCGAATCGGGCCGGTTCCTGCAGGTACCGGTTTTCTCTCCTGATAATGAAACAACGCCGTTTTGCTTTTAAAAAAGGGTGAAAAATGCGTGTTGAATTGATGAATTCAGCCAGCCACTTTACCATACCCTAATCCCTAATCTGCTAATCCAAGAACACTCCCACTCCCTGTCGAAGGACAACCGACCTGAATCGAAACCGACGCCGGAGCTAGGGCCACTCACCGTCGCGGGTCACTCACCGTCGCGGGCCACTCACCGTCGCGGGCCACTCACTGTCGCTGGTCACTCACCGTCGCGGGTCACTCAACGTCGCGGGTCACTCACCATCGCGGGTAAGTTCTGGGTTTCTAGCATTGTTTTCATTTTTTGTTCTAGCCTTGTGTTCTTCAGACTTCAGTTCTTCCGTTCTTCTTTTTTTTTGTTTTTTATATGATTAATCAAATGTGAAAAAATTTGTTGTATGTTGAATTTGAGAATAAATTTGATGTATGTTGAATTTGAGAATTCTGCTATGTTCTGTTCTTTAATTTTTTATCTTTTCAATTCTACAATGTTCAATTTTTTATTTCTTCAATTCTGCTCTGTTGAATGTCATATGAATTGTATGAACTATGAACTATGAATTGATATGTTGGTCTGGATTCTAGGTTGGTGGCATTCTGAATTTAGATGGAACAGTCACAAAATGATCAACAACAACAACATAATACTGGACAAGAATCTCAGACAGCTTCCTCTCGAGGAAAATATGACCCGGCTTGGGAATATTTCACTGTGAAATATGATAAAAATCATAAGGCACAATATACGTGTATCTTTTGTTTGAATACTTATAATGGAGGGGGATATATAGGATGAAATATCATCTTGCAAAAATTTCTGGACAAATCAAAGTATGTAGCAAAGTAACTGAAGAAGTTGAACTTCAATTCAAAAGGATTCTGATGGGAAAAAAATAAGATGGAGAAAAGAAAATTTGAGGAGGAGGCTTATGGTGGGGAAGCACCTGCACAAGAGGCTGAATCGCCTAACCCTATACAAGCTGTTGTTCCTACAACAACGGGAGACAAAGGAAAGAGAAGAGCTGTAGTAGCTACACAAATTGGAAGTTACTTTAAAGAAAGAACTACTCCAGGATCTCAACCAACTTTGAAAAGTGTTTTGGCTAGTAAAGAAATTGTGCACAAGGCTAAGCTGGGACTTGCCAAATGGATTGTTGATGCACGTATTCCTTTTATTGCAATTCAATCACCTTACTTTCAACCTGCATTGGATGGTGTTGCTGCAATTGGACCTGGTTTTAAGGGACCGTCATATGATGAAATGAGAGTTCATTTGCTGGCTGATCTTAAGAGAGAGTGTCAGTTGCTGGTTGAAAAGTATAGTAGCTCATGGAAAAGCACCAGTTGTACACTGATGGTAGATGGATGGACTGATCAAAGGCAACAAACTTTAATTAACTTTCTAGTTTATTGTCCTGCTGGTATGTCATTTGTTAAGACTGTTGATGCTTCTGATGTGATAAAAACTGCCAATGCATTGTTTAATTTGTTTGCTGATGTTATTGAGTGGGTTGGGCCTAGTAACATTGTGCATGTGGTCACTGATAATGCTGCTAATTATGTATCTGCTGGAAAACTTATTCATGAAAAATACCCAAATATATTTTGGTCTCCTTGTGCTGCTCATTGTATCAATCTTATTTTGAAAGATATTGCAAGTATTCCCCATATAGCTGACCTTACTTCCCGTGCTTCAAAAGTGACTGTGTTTGTCTACAATCATATGATCTTATTGTCTTGGCTTAGAAAAAGAAAAAGCTGGACAGAAATTGTTCGACTAGGAATCACACGTTTTGCCACTGTTTTCATTACTTTGAAAAGTATATATGATCACAAGGAAGATTTGCAGTCATTGATGGTAGACGAATATTTTACTTCTCATAAGTTATCCAAAATTGCTAATGGAAAGATTGTTAGCTCAATTGTCTTGGACAGTAAGTTTTGGCAAGACTGTCTTACCACTGTGAAAATTGTTGGTCCTCTTATTAAGTTGTTGAGACTTGTTGATGCTGATGAAAAATCCTCTTTGGGAATCGTGTATGAAGGCATGCAAAGAGCAAAAAATGCTATCAAGACCATGTTCAGAAATCGGAAAGCTACTTATACGCCATACACGAGTATCTTGAAAATGAGGTGGGATAAGCATTTGAAGTGTGATCTCCATGCGGCAGCGTACTTTTTAAATCTGGGCATTTTCTACAGTGAGGGTTTTGTTGAGAAGGCAAATGTTTTGAGATCTTTACTTGATTTGCTTGATGTTAAAACACTTTGTGATGACTCAGTTGCTGCAATGCAAGAGATATAGCTGTATCGAGATTGTAAAGAAAGTTTTGGGAGGGAAAGTGCTAAGAGAGCAGCATCAAGACTCGAACCTGGTAAGTTATTTGACTTATTTCATATCCAAGTTCAGTTTAATTTCAAAGTTTAATATGTTGGGTGATAATTGATAAACATTAAAAAGTATTTTATTTTTATATCTACGTAGGTGAATGGTGGAGGCTACACGGTGGGAGTGCTCCTAATTTGCAAAAAATGGCAGTCCGTCTTCTTCATCAAACCTCTTCTTCATCTGGATGTGAGAGGAACTGGAGCCTTTTTGAACAAATCCAAAGAGAAGGAACCGATTAGAGCATCAAAGGTTAAGTGACATTATTTATGTCACCTATAACCTACGCCTTCAATCTAGGTTGCATCGAAAGAAGAGGAATTATGATCCAATTGACATTCAAAGCATTGACACAGTAGATTTTTGGGTAATGGCAGATGAGGATGATCTTGAATTTGCTAATGGAGATGTTGATGGCATTGAAAGTTTAATATACACTGATAATGCTATGCCTTCGTATCCTAATGGTGAGTGACATAGCAAACTTTGTTTCCTTCCATAAAGATACATGTCATTAACATTGATTT
>NC_029786.2:8037806-8061061 GCF_000816755.2 Arachis ipaensis
ATTTTATCTTTTTGAATTAGTTTTTATTTTTTAAATAAAAAAAAAAACTTAACGGAAACAATGTATCCATAACTAACCTTTAAAAATCAGATAGAAAACATGGTTGACTATTAATATATCTAATTTTTTTTGTGTTATCAGAATTTAAGTCTAAATCTTTCTTGTCTTCATTTAAATTTTAGGAACTGGCAGAATCTATCTTTAGTTAAGAGTAATGTTACACATTTAAGTTTTTTTTTTTTATAAAACAAGTTCAATCAACTTAAACAATAAAACTTGAAATAATGCTAGTCATAATTAACTGATTTTTGTTATGTTAGACTAATTTAATTAGACTTGATTAATAAAAACCATAGTTATCTTCATGATCTTCAAGTAGTCTTGTGTGCTATTTGCATGGATTCAAAACCATTCCAAGAGATTTTCATCAACCAAAACTGTAATCACTCATTCTGTGATGAATGCATTGCAAAATATGTAGCTGCAAAGATTCAAGAGAATATATCAAATGTGAAGTGTCCTGAACCAAAATGCAGAGAAATATTGGAGCCTCAGAATTGCATGTCAATAATTCCAAAGGAGGTGTTTGAAAGATGGGAGAATGCACTTTGTGAGAATCTTGTTCTTGCAACATCAAAGAAATTCTATTGCTCTTTCAAGGATTGTTCAACAATGTTGGTGAATGATGATGGGAATGAAGTTGTGACTTGTTCTGAGTATCCAAATTGTCATAGATTGTTCTGTGCACAGTGTAAAATTGCATGGCATGGTGGAATGGAATGTGGTGAGTTTATGGGTTTGAATGAAAATGAAAGAGAGAAGGAAGATCTTATGGTGATGAATCTTGCAAAGGATAAGAGATGGAGAAGGTGTTCTAAATGCAGATTCTATGTTAAAAAAAATTAGGGATGTTCACACATTTCTTGCAGGTTTGGTTTATTAATTTCTAATGAACAATTAATCGTTTTTTTTTTTTTTTGCACAATTTTATAATGTTAATGTTACTCTTTTCTCAATTCTATTTCTTTTAGTTACGTTTATGTTCAAAATTTGTTGATTGAGCATTCCTAATGAAAAATGATGGCGTTTGTTTTAAGAATAAGTGTAGGAAGTTAATTTTTTTAGTTAGTTAATGTTAATTATTTTATATGGTTAAATTATGTTTTAAACATTTTTTTAGAATTTATTCTTTAGTCTTAGGATATAAGATTTATAATTTATGATTTAGTCTAAAAAAATAAAATTTAAAATTAATATATACTTCATAAAAAAATGGCTATTCTTTAGATTTGAACTTAGCTCATGTTTGTTATAACATCATAATCTTATATTTTATACTTTGAACTTGACTAATTAACAATATAGTATCTAATTAGTACTATATTTTTTATTTGAATTAACTTTAATTTGCAAATTACTCTAATTTTATTTTATTATATTTTGATATAATTTTTTTAATTTCTTGTTTTGTAGGTGTGGCCATCGCTTCTGCTATGCTTGTGGAAAGCCATGGAATCAGTAATTCAGTACCATGGTTGTACATAAATAGATATCACTAGGAATTTTAATATTTTTCAATAACTTAAATTGCAAGTGGCAGATTTACTATTTTCATTAGTTAAAATTTGTTGTATAGTTATAATGCATACTAATTTTGTTGTTAATTATGTTCGTTTTAAGTACTTATGTTTTCTGCTAATGAATTTTAGTTCAAATAACATAATTTCTTCATATTCATTAAGAAGTTGTGGGTTCGAGTCTTCCTATCTTTAGTTAAAAAAAAAGTACTTATGTTAACAAGGCACAGAGCAGCAGCATGTTAAGCCCAACATCTCCGTCAAGAAGGAGATTCCTCACCATGATGATATGCCTTCTGTCAACAAAGTTTATGTAATTAATTAATTAACATAGTTTTTTCCCATTTAATTAAGATAATTAATTATGTGGTAATAATAATTATGTGTTAATTATATGATCTCATACGGTTCACATTAATGCAACAACAGCAACAAGAACAAATAGATGATGAGGTTGTTGAAGGAAAAGTAATAGGGGGGAGGGGAAGCCAGACAGTTGCTTGATTCAGGTATCAAATTCTTCTTCTGATGAAAGAACACGATCCAGCACACCTCACGCCCAAGTTGGAATCAGGAATAATAGCAATGGAAAGAACGAGAGGGAAGACAGTCCAGATTCACAATCACAAGCTTGGGGTCCCATTCCCAACAAGCTCCAGAAACCCAACCCCACCATGGACCAATCCTCTTCTGAAGCCACCATGAGAAAAGCCCGTGTTTCAGTCTGTGCTCCCTCAGAAGCTCCCATGGTATCTCCCTCTTCTTTATATGGATCGACTAATTAACTAACTTATCTGACTCAACCATAAATCACTGTACTTCTATCACGGTTTATATATTTTTGGAATTTGTAAAAAAAAAATCGTTGGAAGGTCGCAGTTTCTTTTGTATTGTATTTAAATGTAAATCGTATTTGCGTAATAATGTAAAAATTGTATTTGCGTATATAATCTTAAGATGTTATAATCCGGTAAAATTGAAATGCAAATACTTCATTTTAATAACTTATTTTTTTATAAGTCAAAAAAAATTATTTATGAACATATTATATTTATATTTAAATATATTTTTTTAAATTGATAATAATATGTTTTATCCTTTTGAACTGTTTTTATTTTTTATGAAACAATGTATCCATAATCATCCTTTAAAAATCAATTAAAAAACACGGTTGAGTATTAAGATATCTAATCTTTTTTTTTGTTATCTAAAACTCAATCTTTTTATCTTTATTTAAATTTCAGAACCGTAGAATCTCTTATATCTTAAGATAGTAAACATGATTATAGATGTGTGTATATATATAACGTAACAATCACTTTTTATTCCTCACAATATTTCTTATCTGCGACAAAAGAGTGAGGTGACTACTCCACAAATCTGAGTTGATTTTTTTTAATCACTTTTTTAATGTGAACTTTTTTCATTGGGATAACAACATAGTCGTCGGTTATGCTAAGTGTACGGTAGGTCGGGTACCGGACGACTCGGGTAGATACTTCGATTGATGAGAGGGGGTCTCGCCTGGTTCCGAGTTACTGGGTTGGAGTAACCGATGTTCCGAGCTCTTCGTGTTGAAAAAGGGGGGGTGTCACCTGCAAAGACACTCCAACGCTCTAGTCAGTCAAGTGTGCAGGTGAATGATGTGAGAATGGTATGTGACGTACCTTGGGGGAGGGGTAGGACCCTCCCCATATATACCATGTCAGAGGTGGGTCCCACAAGGGCAGGCCCAACTTCCTCGAAGCTTCCTTTGCACAGCTGTAGCAGAGCTGTCAGGGATGCGTGTCCGGGTCGGGTGGTCCTCGGGTCGGGCCGGCCCGCAAATGGTCTGGGCCAGGCCGTAACAGTGCCCCCAATGCGCCAGCAATGATCGTGAGGACTATTGGTGGCGTGTTATGCCCTCTTTGAGTGTTGTCGCTAGATCGGCCGCTCGTGGAGAGGACGTGTCTCTTACGCGTGTGTCTGTTCGCTACTGGGATAACCGCTCGTCGCCTCGTTCTTCGCGCCGAGCATTTAATACTCATAATGGGTTGTTTCAAACCCTGCGAGTAAAGACTCTTTTACCCCCTTCCTTTCGCGCTTCTAAGCAGTTTCTTAATCCCCTGATCAGTTTCACACCCCATTTTCATTCCATTTCCTTGCTCATCTTTATTTCATCCCCTTGCTTTCTCCTTCTCTCTCGTTGAATTTCTCACTTTAATACCCGCATTTCTGAGCATTCATCCCTTCCTGCTTTCTTCTTAGCCATCACAATCAATCAGGTAAACATTCTTCTCCTTTTTCTCTTCTCTCTGCTTTATGTTCGTTTTATCTTTATTGTCAGTTCTTTTGTATGCATGTTGCTTGTTTGATTTGCATGCTAGATGACCTCAGTGTTAAGTAGGTGCGTTAGGGGGGTTACTATTCCAAGGCTTTAACTTTTTTGGCTTTTGCTTGGATTCTGCCTTAGCCATGCCTGATCTTAGTTATTGTATAGGCTAAATGTAGTTTCTGGGCTTTTTCCGAACTCCCGACCTCATAGACTAACCGAGTGGTACCCCCACTGTAGGTATGCCTCGCGTCGTCTCACGGGCTTCCACCTCCGACGGGGGTTACGACCCATACGCTTGGGTGACTTCTGACGTAAAGGACTCCCCGAACCAGATGGGCGAGGAGGAGCTTACCGAGTTCCGCCAAGCCGAGTACTTGTGCGGCGGGACTGACGAGGAGGCCAACTACGACGTGTTTGTTCCTGCCCCCAACGAACGACTATATGAGCTTAATTTCCATTCTCCCCAGGTTGCTGATTGGATTTGGTTCTATAAATATATGTTCACCCAAGTGGGGGTTCGTATTCCATTTTCTGCTTTTCAAATGGCGTTCCTTAACTGGATCTTCGTGGCGCTGTCGCAGCTGCATCCGAACAGTTAGGCTTCCATCCACCGTTTTGAGATGGTGTGTGAATATTTAGAGTTGCCGCTGTCCGTCGACGTTTTCCTTTTTTTCTTCAACTTTACGAATCCTTCCAAGGAGGGGAAAGCGAGGAAAGGGTTCATGTCTTTTCGATCTGCCCAGGGTCGGAGGATCTTCGGCTTGTTTGAGGACTCTTATCATGGGTTTAAGGACAAGTATTTCAAGGTGCGTCCAGTCAAAGGTCGCCATCCCTTCTGGTTGTCGTTGGAGGGGGAACGCCTCATCTCGACATATTGGAGTTTCGGGACGGGGTCCAACACCTTTATCAAGGTGACTTACAAGGGGATGTCCGTTGTGGACAGAAAGATTGCTGACTTGTTGTTGGCCATTTTTGGGAGGAATCATGTGAATCCCCACCTCCTAATGGGTGACCGGGAGGTCACCAGAAATTATATTTGTGAGTAGTTTTGACTTGTATTTCTTGCATCATTGTTGCATCGATTGGTTATGCCGATTTCACGACTAACTTGTTTACTTATTTGTTGTAGTGGAGATGTCTGCTTCAGTGACAGGGCTTGAGGGTTTGTTCAAGACTTTCTTGGCGGACAGCGATAAGGAGAAGGCTGACGAGAAGGCTGATGGGAAGCCGGAGAACCCTCCTGAGGACAAGAAGGATCAGGCGGTGCCTTCACCTCGTGACACCGAGATGTCAGACAGAAATCCTGACGGGACGCACGTTTCTCCTGTTTGCGAGGAGACGGCCCACATCGGGCATTCGTCTTCCACTCAACAAGAGGATGATGACTTGAAGATTATCCCCACCCCCAAAAGGCAGAGGGCATCCTCCAGCCCTGAAGGAGCTCTCACCGTGATGGAGAGGAACTTCGATGCTGGGGCCTTCATAGACTCCCAGTTGCTCCCTGGCATGGAGGATCACTTCCTTGGCACCGGGCTTGCGGGGCAGGCGAGGTGGATGTACCGTACCCTTCTCCGTGGTGCTGCGATAGCTCGGAAGGCCGAGTTCGAGCTGTCGGGGATGCAGTCACTGCGCAGGAAGCTCGAATCTGTTGCCAAGGCCAATAATGAATTCAAGACTCAAGTTGAAACGCTTCGGGAGTAGTTGTCCAAGACGGGGGAGAAGCTTAAGGCTGCCGAGGAGAAAACTGCGTCTGTTGAGGAGAAATTGAAGACCTCTGATGCCACCATGTCCCGTCTAACCGAGCGGGAGATGACTTTGGAGAGCCAGCTCAATGCCACGCAAGGTCGGGTGGTCACTTTGGAGAAGGAACGCGATGCGGCCGTCTCGTCAGCTAAGGCTGCTCAAGCTGAGGCCGAGGAACTTAAGAAGAAGCATAAATAGACCGTGAAACAGGAAAAAAGCGCGATCTTCATGACTGAAGAGGATCTCAAAGCCCAGGTGAAGATCGTGGCTCCTGATTTCGACACGTTGGCAATTGGGGTCTTTTAAACAATCAAGGATGGCAAGATTATCGACATGCCCAAAATGTGATCTCTTTGTACTTTTTGTATGGATCTGTGATTATGTTGTAGAACTTTGTGGAACTTACTTTTGTTATACTTTAATAGTCACTTGGTGGGCTTGTGGTTATCATCTTTCTCTGCTTATCTGGTAGCATTTTCGTTTTGTTTTGTTACCGTTTGTCGGTGTAGGCTTGTCGCTCGTGTTCGTTTACCGTTATGTTGGTAACTCGGCGAAGCCAAGTCGTGGCTTTGCTATTGCTGTATCCATTTGTTATGCCTTTAATTTAGTTGGCTCCCAGGTTGATCAGTCCCGGGGCACCGTATCGTTGTCCCATTTACCATGCGTTATAAGGAACATGTTGTCGTGGGACGCATAAATGGCCGAAAGTAAATGAGAGGGTAATTTCAACAAGTAAAACATTAATCGATAACTAAACAAGTCTATTGTCATAATGAGTACTTAACAAAAGTAAATCACTGAGCTCATCAGATCGCCTGATCGGCGTGGTTGAGCTAGGAATAGAATCTTCTCAAGTTACCTGCATTCCATGTTCTCGGGACCTCTTTACCATCGAGCTTCTCCAATTTGTAGGCGCCCTTGCCAATCACCTTTTTGACTCTGTAGGGGCCTTCCCAGTTTGCCGCCAGCTTACCTTCTCCCTGAGTTGGTAACCCAATATCGTTGCGCCGCAGGACGAGGTCGTTTTGTTGAAATTCCCTTTTGAGCACTTTGGTGTTGTAGCGCAGGGCCATTCTTTGCTTTAGTGCTATTTCTGACAAATGGGCTATCTCCCTAGCCTCATCTGCTAGGTCCTTTTCTACCGCTTCCTCTACTCCCTTCAGGAGTAACCGTGGGCTCGGCTCGCCAATCTCTACAGGTATTATTGCGTCCACCCCGTACGTCAGGCGGAAAGGGGTTTCTCCTGTGGACGACTGCTTGGTTGTTCAATAAGATCAGAGAACCGATGCGAGTTTGTTGGCCCATGCACCTTTTTTGTTATCCAGCCGCTTCTTGAGGCCCAGTAAGACGACCTTGTTTGCAACCTCGACTTGACCGTTCGTCTGGCGATGCTCTACGGAGGAAAACTTCTGCTTTATGCCCAGGCCGGTGAGGAATTCCGCGAACTTCTTGTCAGCGAACTGTGTCCCATTATCAGAGATAACATCTTCCGAGATGCCGAATCGAGTTATCACCTGCCTCCACATAAACTTTTGACAATTGGCTGAGGATATGCTGGCCAGTGGTTCAGCCTCTATCCACTTGGTGTAGTAGTTGATAGCAACTATGAGGTATTTGACTTGCCCCGGGCCGACCGGGAAAGGTCCTAGTAGGTCGACTCCCCACTGTGCGAAAGGTCGGGAGGACGTCAATAGGCTTAGCTCGGTTGCCGGCGCTTTGTAGAAGTTGGCGTTCTCTTGGCACTTGACGCATTTCCTTACGAATTCTTTGGAGTCCATCATCATCGATGGCCAGTAATATCCAACTCGGATGAGCTTTTTTGCTAGGGCTTTGCCCCCAATGTGGTGACCACAACACCCCTCGTGGACCTCTCTGAGTACGTAGTCTGTTTGATCGGGATGCAGGCACTTCAGTAAGGGCTGACTGAGCCCTTTTTTAAACAGTTGACCTTGTATGATTGCATATTTGGCTGCCTCCCTTCTCAACGCCTTGGCTGCCTTTTCGTCGTCGGAGAGTTTGTCATTTTCTAGGAAATCAGTGATGGGGTCCATCCAGGAGGGGCCTATCTTTGTCAAGTGGAGGACAATCGTTGGTTCTTTTATCATGCCTTGAATGAGTGACCGGTTGCCGACTCTCGGTTTCGTGCTCGCTAGCTTGGATAGGAGGTCTGCCCGTGTGTTCCTTTCCCTTGGAACGTGTTGGACCGCGACCTCCTCGAATTGTTTGCTCAGCTCTCTGACCTTCTCCAAGTACTTCTGCAACAGCGAGTCTCTAGCTTGGTAGCTTCCATTTACTTGCGAGGTGACGACCTGTGAGTCACTGCACCCTTCCAGCTTCGTAGCTCCGACTTCCCGAGCTAAGATCAAGCCGCCCAGGAGGGCTTCGTACTCCGCTTGGTTGTTCGATACAGAAAACTCGAACTTGATTGATTGTTCGTATATAACCCCAGCAGGGCTTTCCAGAATGATCCCGGCACCTCCGAACGTTTGGTTGGAGGCCCCGTCCACATGGAGCCTCCACCGTATGCCCACCTCCTCAATTGGGTCCCCCGTTACTTCTACTAAGAAATCTGCCATTGCTTGTGCCTTAATCGTATGTCGGGGCTCATATCACAAATCGTACTGAGATAACTCGATGGCCCAAGTCATCATTCTTCCCGCTAAGTCAGGTTTTTGGAGCACTTGTCGAATTCCTTGGTTCGTTCTCACGACCACTTGGTGACCTTGGAAGTATTGCCGTAGTCTTCGGGAAGAGGTTAGCAGTGCCAGAGCCAGCTTCTCCAATTTGCTGTATCTTAGTTCTGCTCCTTGCAATGCTCTACTCACGAAGTAAATTGGTTGTTAAACCTTCCCTTCTTCCCGTACCAGGACTGCCGCCATCGCTTCCTCCGTTATGGGCTGGACATTCCCTTTTTATGGATAACCATAGGAAGAGGCTTCATTAGTCATATCTCCTAGGATCGACTTTGCTCTGATACCAATAATGTAACACCCTAAGTTCTTATACTATCGTGGAGGTTTTTAAACTAAGGTGCCACACTTGATCCAAGAAAAAGAATGACTTAATCGTTATGCGAGGCAGGAGTAAATACGTGTAGAGCGGAAAACGAGTAGCGCTAAAACGTTGGAATTTGAATTTAGAGTGAAATAAACATCTTAACCATGAGTACGTTTCAAAATACTTATAGGGAACTAAAACAGGAAAAGAAGCTAACTACGTTCTAAGCTAATCTCGTCGAAGAGGCTCCCCTACTTGCATCCTATCCTATCCTTGATCAGGAGTCTTTAGTTATTCACAAATCGAGGTACCAGGGGTCTCCCTCCAACACCCTTTCGCACAGTGAAGACCTGGTTCCGTTGCGTGGGATGAACCAAAACTCGACGGGGTGCCGAAATAGGGGAGTAGGGCACGTATTCCACCTTTGGGCCTCCACAAGGGTTCAACTTCTCCTCTGGGTCCTCCTCCATGGTGTCTTCCTTCTGACCAGGGTTGTCGGATTTCTCTTCTTCGGTCTCGGGGTCGGACTCAAGGTGTACCACCTTGGATGACCGCTTCCTAGATGTTGAAGCGTCCCTATCTAGGAAGGTTATGACGGGTAGCTGGGGTTCTTCTTCCACGAGTTCTCGACCTAAGTAGATAGTTTGGAGCACGGTAGTAGTGGTCGCAACTACCCACGCGTACTTCGAGGGGTCATACTCAGAAGTTACCCTCGAGGGGGCACTGCGTCGTCTCTATCCGCTGTGCCATGTTCCTCTGAAGATAGTATGGGAAAAGAAAGGGAGTGAGAACCTAACGTCTCAGTAGGAGTGCTATGTAACACCTCCATATCCATCTCCAGCCCACGTGCGGGATTTTAAAAACAAGCGTATAACATGGCATGTAATATGTATCTTCTTTTTTTGTAAAACATGTGTGTAAAAGAAAGGGGAAACATATAGGAAAATAGAAGGGTAACATCAACATAATCATAATTAAATCTAAGGAAAACATAGAACTCAAGCTTTCATCCGTGCCTTCTTTCTTTCTTAATTTATAACTTATATGGAGGGTATTGAGCTCAAACCGGTATAAGTGGGAGTCCCCTTCCCTTACCGAAGGTTTTTATCCCAAACGTTTTGGCGATCACCTTCCCTTACCGAAGGATCATATCGATATCTTGTCTTTGGGGGGTCACCTTCCCTTACCGAAGGATCATTCCCTCAGTTTAATTTACAATCAAGGTTATTTAGACATACACAAGAAGAGAGTCATATAAAAAGGTATATTATTATATAAAATTGATGGGATAGTCCCCTTCCCTTACCGAAGGTTCTTATCCCAAACGTTTTTCGATCACCTTCCCTTACCGAAGGATCATTCCCTCAGTTCTTTAACAAGTACGGTTATTTAGGCATATACAAGAATGAACCATGCGAGAGGAGAGGCATATATCATGATAAAATAAGCATGTTTGAATAAGATTTTATACGAAAGTAGGTACTCTCGTCCCTAGAGGGGTATACAATAAATGTACATTAAAGAAAATAGGATATTAATTAGCTGAATAAAACAATTATAAGAAAACATATACTCTTGACCCTAATAAGATATTAATGATATAATGTAAAAAGTATAATCTAAGTGCATATAGTAAGAAAGTGAGTATTTGAAATACTTGGATTAGATATTATAAAAAGTATGTACCCTTGATCTTTAAAATAAAGGAGCAATAATGATATAAGGGGTCACTTAGTTGCATATAATAAAATAGGGTTCCTTGAACAAGATATAAAAAGGAGCATGTACTCTCAATATTAAAGGAATAATAATAATATAACGGTAGCAAAGGTCATGTAAGGGCACATAGTAAAATTAGGGAATGTTAAATAATTTAATAAAATGTTATAAAGGGGCATGTACTCTCAACATAAAAGGAATAATAATAAGGTAACGGTATCAAAGGTCACGTAAGGGCACATAGTAAAATTAGGAAATGTTAAATAATTTAATAAAATGTTATAAAGGGGCATGTACTCTCAACATAAAAGGAATAATAATAAGGTAACGGTATCAAAGGTCACGTAAGGGCACATAGTAAAATTAGGAAATGTTAAATAATTTAATAAAATGTTATAAAGGGGCATGTACTCTCAACATAAAAGGAATAATAATAAGGTAACGGTATCAAAGGTCATGTAAGGGCACATAGTAAAATTAGGGATTGTTAAATAATTTAATAAAATGTTATAAAGGGACATGTACTCTTAACATAAAAGGAATAGTGATTAAAGGGTCATGTAAATGCACATAGAAAAGATATGGGATACATATTAATGGATTCAAGAGGGTGTAATTGACAAAATGGATAATCATGCTCAATGTAGATGAGAGATAAGCAAAGAATAATTCATGCCATAAAATACATGAAAGGTGATAGCCATGCATGGATGGAAGAAAACAAAATAAAGCATACTACATGCCAACATAAGTAAGAAAGGCATAATTCCCTACCTTCTTTTCTAACGCTTCTTTGAGCTTGCCTCTTGTGTTTGCCCACAGAATGTTACTTCTTTGTAGAGAGAGAAGGGAGAGGATAAGTGTTTGAGAGAAGTGATTTTCTACCTATGGGTGCTCCCCTATTTATATACATTTGGGGATGGGGTGGTTGGGATATTTTAAATTTCAAACTGAGGGTGGTTACCAGGTTCCTATCCAAAATTTCAAAATTCTAAACTTATCTCCTAACTGATTTTCAAACTTCAAATTTAATTTTGTTTCTAGAAGGGGCGGTTGTTACAGGTCTGGCCTCGGCCATCACGGCCAAGTGATGTGACATGAGTTGGGGGTCTATCCCCGGCATGTCGGCTGGTGTCTATGCAGATGGGTCGCCGTTAGCCCTGATCATTTCCATTAGAGGTCCCTTTAGGTCATGTGGGAGGTTTCTGTTTACGTAGGTGAACTTCTCCTCAGTGTCCCCGACTCTGAACCTCTCTAAGTTTCCTTCCGGTTTGGGTCTCGGCTTGTCGCTGACTCTGGCGTCCAAGTCGGCAAGGAACACCCCCAATGCCTCTTTAGATTTCTTCCTTAAGGAGAGGCTGGCATTGTCGCAAGCGACTGCCATTTCCAAGTCTCCTTTTATGGATCCCACGGATCCGTCGTCAGCTGTGAACTTCATTATCAACATCTTTGTGCTAATCATTGCTCCGAGGTCGTTGATAGTCTTCCTCCCTAGGATGACATTGTAGGCCGTGGAGTCTCGTAGAACCACGAACTCGGCCATTACCGACCTTTGCCCTTATCCTGATCCTATAGATATTGGTAGGGGGATTATCCCATCTGGCTTGATGAAGTGGTCGCTCAAATCTACCACACCATGCTGGTGCATCTTTAAATCGGCATCCTGTAGGCCCAAGGCATCGAACACGTTGCGAAACATGATATTCGAGTCAGCCCCGGTGTCCACGAGGATCCGTTTGATGAGGCCGGTTCCCACTCTGGCCGTGATGACCACGGGTAGGTTTTTCGCGGCCTCATCAATCCATTGGTCCTCTGGACCGAATGAGATGGATGGGAGCCTTTTGGAGCTTCGCACAGAGGATGAGGAAACCGCTAGGACCTTGGCGTCTTTCTTGTGTGCCGACCTCGACCTTGGAGGTGCGTCTCTTGCCGTTACCACGTTCACTATGGTAAGGCCGTGTTCGTTGTCCTCCGGCTCGTGACATCGCTTTGCCACATGGGTCTTGTCCTCTCCTTCGCGGTCGCGATCTCGCCTCCTTGGCTCCCTGACGAGATGGGAGAATTCGGCCAGTTTCCCGTCCCGGATCGCTTGTTCTAGTGCGTCCTTCAGGTCGAAGCAGTCATGTGTCTTGTGTCCATAGCCTTTGTGATAATCACAATAGAGGCTCTTGTTTCCCCCGGTTCAGTCCTTCAGAGGTCGGGGTTTCGACAAAATTCCCTTCTCTGCTATCTCTTGATAAACTTCTATGATGGGGACGGTGAGGGGGTGTAATTGGTGAATTTTCTGACTCGAGGAAACGGCCTGAGTGTCTTGCTCGAACCGCCGTCTCTGGCGTGTTCCTTCTGTCTTTCTCCACTTCCGTGCTGCCGGGTTTGATTGTAGGAGGGCTGCCGTTTGTTGGCGGCCACGACCTGGCTGACTTCTTCATCGTTAATGTATTCCCTAGCTACACTTTGGATCTCCTGCATTGTCCACACCGGCTTCGTGGTGAGGTGCTTTCTGAAGTCCTCGTTTAGGAGTTCATTCATCAGGCATAGGCTAGCAACCGAATCAGTCAGCCCGTCGATCTCCAAGCACTCGTCGTTGAACCAGTCTAGATATTTCCTGGTCGGTTCGCCGGACCTCTGTGTCACCCCGAGCAGATTGATCGGGTGCTTTGCCTTTACGATTCTGGTAGTAAATTGGGCTAGGAAGGCGTGGCTAATATCCGAAAACCTGGCCACCGAGCCCTGTGAAAGGCTGTTAAACCATCGTATTGCAGGTCCCGCGAGAGTGATCAGGAAAGCGCGGCACCTTACCTCGTCTCCCACTCCCTCCAGGTTCATCCTGGCCTCGAAGGCGGTAAGGTGCTCCTGCGGGTCTTGGGTTCTGTCGTACCTCATGTCCGTCGGCTTGTCAAAGTGTTTTGGCAGCCGGACTTCGAGGATGGAACGATGAAATGGGGTTGCGCCCATTATCACTGGTCCCTGCGTTCTCCTTGTTCTTCCCTCGCCGTCTTCCCGTCGACCGTCTTCCCGGTCTCGATCTGTGGTGCGTCTCTTTTCGCGCCTGGTGTAGATGATGGGGTCGCGGCGTCTTCTTGGGCGTCCTTCCTCCCTGGCGCTCTCGGGCTCAGATCATGGGCTAGCTGTTCGCCGGGAGTGGTTTCTCGGAGGGGAACGGGAGTAGCTTGATTTGGGAGTTTGTTGGCGATGTTCCCGATCTTCCAGCCGCTCCAGGTCCTGCAACTTGTGACGCAACTCCTGCATTATTCTGGCGTTGTTATCGCCAGTTCCCCCGAAGGGGCGCCTTTCTTGAGATCGTGAGGTTCATCGTGGAGGGGACCTCGTGCGCTCCCGGGAGGAAGCCACAGAGGCTTCCCCTCTGCGCTCGGTCTCGCGGCCTATTCCTCCTGGGTCCAATACAACGTCCATTCAGGCGTTCCCCACAGACGACGCCAATGTACGGTAGGTCGGGTACCGGACGACTCGGGTAGATACTTCGATTGATGAGAGGGAGTCTCGCCTGGTTGACTGGTTCCGGGTTACTGGGTTGGAGTAATCGACGTTCTGAGCTCTTTATGTTGAAAAAGGGGGGGTGTCACCTGTAAAGACACTCCGATGCTCTAGTCAGTCAAGTGTGCAGGTGAATGATGTGAGAATGGTATGTGACATACCTTGGGGGAGGGGTAGGACCCTCCCCATATATACCATGTTAGAGGTGGGTCCCACAAGGGCAGGCCCACCTTCCTCGAAGCTTCCTTTGCACAGCTGTAGCAGAGCTGTCAGGGACGCGTGTCCGAGTCGGTGACTGAGCGCCTCACTCCCGACCGTTCGGATCGGGTGGTCCTCGGGTCGGGCCGGCCCGCAAATGGTCTGGGCCAGGCGTAACACTAAGTATACGCCAAAATCAGTTACCAAAGTCAGGAAGTAAAATCAAACACCAGTATAAAATACATGTTAAAATATAAATATACATTGAAAATAAATAAAATAAATCAAATCACACGTATTTATACATAAATACATTAGCGGCTAATTTTAGTGTACAAATCTCTTATTTTATTAATTAGAATTTAATTAATTAGTTATCCAAAATTTACTTCTCATAAGTTATCCAAAATTGCTAATGAAAAGATTGTTAGCTCAATTGTCTTGGACAGTAAGTTTTGGCAAGACTGTCTTACCACTGTGAAAATTGTTGGTCCTCTTATTAAGTTGTTGAGACTTGTTGATGCTGATGAAAAACCCTCTTTGAGAATCGTGTATGAAGGCATGCAAAGAGCAAAAAATGCTATCAAGACCATGTTCAGAAATCGGAAAGTTGCTTATACGCCATACACGAGTATCTTGAAAATGAGGTGGGATAAGCATTTGAAGCGTGATCTCCATGCGGCAGCGTACTTTTTAAATCCGGGCATTTTTTACAGTGAGGGTTTTGTTGATAAGGCAAATGTTTTGAGATCTTTACTTGATTTGCTTGATGTTGAAACACTTTGTGATAACTCAGTTGCTGCAATGCAAGAGATACAGCTGTATCGAGATTGTAAAGAAAGTTTTGGGAGGGAAAGTGCTAAGAGAGCGAAATCAAGACTCGAACCTGGTAAGTTATTTGACTTATTTCATATCCAAGTTCAGTTTAGTTTCAAAGTTTAATATGTTGGGTGATAATTGATAAACATTAAAAAGTATTTTATTTTTATATCTACGTAGGTGAATGGTGGAGGCTACACGGTGGGAGTGCTCCTAATTTGCAAAAAATGGCAGTCCGTCTTCTTCATCAAACCTCTTCTTCATCTGGATGTGAGAGGAACTGGAGCCTTTTTGAACAAATCCAAAGAGGAGGAACCGGTTAGAGCATCAAAGGCTAAGTGACATTATTTATGTCACCTATAACCTACGCCTTCAATCTAGGTTGCATCGAAAGAAGAGGAATTATGATCCAATTGACATTCAAAGCATTGACACAGTAGAGTTTTGGGTAATGGCAAATGAGGATGATCCTGAATTTACTAATGGAGATGTTGAAGGCATTGAAAATTTAATATACACTAATAATGCTATGCCTTCGTATCCTAATGGTGAGTGACATAGCAAACTTTGTTTCCTTCCATAAAGATACATGTCATTAACATTGATTTCTTATTGAGTTTTCTTTCTATTTTATTAGATGGTGGAGACATGGAAGTTGAAGTGGATATGCCTGATGTTGTAATTGAATCCTCAAATACTTCTTTTGATGGTATTTCTGAAGATGCTGGCTTTGGATTACCTGTTTATGATGGAGATATCGGAACACTTAATGATGATTATGACTTCTAATGAGTAGTGTCTTTGTTTAGTTGAAGTATTGCTTGTTGAATATTGTTTCTTTTGGTTGCAAAACATTGTGTTTGTCGTTTGTCATTTATGTGTGTTTTGAATATTGTCATTTGAAGTTGTTTATGACCTTTTAATGATAAATTATGTATTGTTCATTTTGTGAAATTGTTAAATTTTTGAATCTTATTAGTTTAAAAATTATTGAATTTAACTTTTTAAAATTATATATTGAATTTTTTATAATTACGATTCAATCCCAATTGAACCATTAAATTATTGAACCAATCACTTGACCAATTTAATGATCGATCCGATTCTCGCAACCTTAGTCTAAAGAGTGATCTAAACGAAAGATTAATAAAAACTATAGTTATCTTCATGATCTTCAAGTAGTCTTGTGTGCTATTTGCATGGATTCAAAACCATTCCAAGAGATTTTCATCAACCAAAACTGTAACCACTCATTCTGTGATGAATGCATTGCAAAATATGTGGCTGCAAAGATTCAAGAGAATATATCAAATGTGAAGTGTCCTGAACCAAAATGCAGAGGAATATTGGAGCCTCAGAATTGCATGTCAATAATTCCAAAGGAGGTGTTTGAAAGATGGGAAAATGCACTTTGTGAGAATCTTGTTCTTGCAACATCAAAGAAATTCTATTGCCCTTTCAAGGATTGTTCAGCAATGTTGGTGAATGATGATGGGAATGAAGTTGTGACTTGTTCTGAGTGTTCACATTGTCATAGATTGTTCTGTGCACAGTGTAAAGTTGCATGGCATGGTGGAATGGAATGTGGTGAGTTTATGGGTTTGAATGAAAATGAAAGAGAGAAGGAAGATCTTATGGTGATGAATCTTGCAAAGGCTAAGAGATGGAGAAGGTGTTCTAAATGCAGAATCTATGTTAAAAAAAAATCAGGGATGTTCATACATTTCTTGTAGGTTTGGTTAATTAATTTCTAATGAACAATTAGTCTCTTTTTTTGGCACAATCTTATAATGTTAATGTTACTCTTTTCTCAGTTCTATTTCTTTTAGTTATGTTTATGTTCAAAATTTGTTGACTGAGCATTCCTAATGAAAAATGATGGCGTTTGTTTTAAGAATAAGTATGGGAAGTTAATTTTTTTTAGTTAGTTAATGTTAATTATTTTATATGGTTAAATTATGTTTTAAACTTTTTTTTAGAATTTATTCTTTAGTCTTAGGATATAAGATTTATAATTTATGATTTAGTCTAAAAAAATGAAATTTAAAGTTAATATATAATTCATAAAAAAATGGCTATTTTTTTGGGGAGCTGATTACTAGTTGAACTCTTGATTAATTATGGTTTTATTATTTAGATTTGAACATAGCTTATGTTTCTTATAACACCATAATCTTATATTTTATAATTTGAACTTGACTAATTAACAATATAGTATCTAGTTAGTACTATCTTTTTTATTTGAATTAATTTTAATTTGCAAATTACTCTAATTTTATTTTATTATATTTTGATTTAATTTTTTTAATTTCTTGTTTTGTAGGTGTGGCCATCGCTTCTGCTTGTGGAAAGCCATGGAATCAGTACCATGGTTGTACATAAATAGATATCACTAGAAATTTTAATTTCTTAATCGCCCCGCCGATGATCATAACAAGGATGACAGTAACAGCAAGGTGGTTGTTAACTTCTTCTCCGATAACAGGAACAAGGCACAAGAGCAGCAGCATGTTAAGTCCAACATCTCCGTCAAGAAAAGGAGATTCCTCACCATGATGATCTGCCTTCTGTCACCAAAATTTATGTAATTAATTAATTAACTAACATAGTTTTTTCCCATTTAATTAAGATAATTAATTATGTGGTAATAATAATTATGTGTTAATTATATGATCTCATACGGTTACATTAATGCAACAACAGCAACAACAACAAGTAGATGATGAGGTTGTTGAAGGAAAAGTAGTAGGGGGGAAGGGAAGCCAGACAGTTGCTTGATTCAGGAAACGATCAAGCTTCAAGCATCAGATTCTTCTTCCGATGAAAGAACACGATCCAGCACACCTCATGCCCAAGTTGGAATCAGGAAAGAACGAGAGGGAAGACAGTCCAGATCCACAATCACAAGCTTGGAGTCCCGTTCCCAACAAGCTCCAGAAACCCAACTCCACCATGGACCAATCCTCTTCTGAAGCCTCCATAAGAAAAGCCCGTGTTTCAGTCCGTGCTCCCTCAGAAGCTCCCATGGTATCTCCCTCTTCTTATTCGTATGGATCAATTAATTAACTAACTTATCTCACTCAAGCATAAATCGCTATACTCCTATCACAATTTATGTATTTTTGAAATTTTTAAAAAAATTGCTGGAGGGGTGTCGCAGTTTATTTTTTATTGTGTTTAAACGTAAATCACTGTATCTCTCTAGCAATTTAAGTATGATATTAATTTGGTGATCTTTTATCACGATTTCTATAATAATGTAAAAATTGTATTTGCGTATGTAATTTTGAGATAATGTAATCTGATAAAATTAAAATGCAAATAATTTATTTTAATAACTTGTTTTTTCATAAGTTAAAAAAATTATTTATAAACTTATTTAAATTTTAATTTATTTGATTGATACGGTATTTTAAAAATTTATAACGATATTTGTAACTAATTAAAAAATATATTTATATTCAAATATTTTTTTAATTGATAATAATATGTTTTATCTTTTTGAACTGTTTTTATTTTTTATGAAACAATGTATTCATCATAATCATTCTTTAAAAATCAATTAGAAAACAGTTATCTAAATCTTTTTTTGTGTTATCTAAATCTAAATCTTTTTATCTTTGTTTGAATTTTAGGATAGTAAAAATCTATCTTATATCTTCGAAAATAAATATGATTATGGATGTGTATATATATAACATAACAATCACTCAAGTGAGTATTTTCTTTCTTAGTTTAGCTTTTGTATAGGCACTTTCTCTTCTTCAATTCTTGAATCACTTTTTATTCTTCTTAATATTTCTCATCTACAACAGAGGAGTGAAGTAACTACTCTACAAATCTGAGTTGATTTTTTTAATTCTAATTTTTTGCATCAAGGTCAAGAATGGTATTAAGTATTGACGGCAATAATCACAATACTAATAATGAAGATCCAAAAGTTGAAATGATGAAACCACAGAAGAATGGCGTAGAGCTACCCTTTTGTGGAAGATGCTGTGATTTCAAGCCATCGTGGGAGATGTTTAAGACTCTAAAATGTGGCCATAATTTTTGTAGGTTTTGCATGCATGAATACGTTGCTTCATGTCTCAGGGACAATATCATCATGGTGCCTTGTCCTGATCCAAAATGCAAGGTTAAGTATGGACTTGAATACTTTTGCTCTCTTCTTCCATTTGAAGTATTCAAGAGATGGCAGAAAGTGATTAAAGATTGTAACACTCCAATTTTGGATAAACAATTAGATAAGAATCCTATTCATGTTGCTGATGATGAAGAGAATAACGATGTCAAAGAAGATGCTACAATAGTAATTGAATCGGATGATGATGATGTTGATTATGAAAATATAGTCGACAAAAAAAAGAAGAATAAAAAACGTGGTAGGAATGTTTATTAGAATTTGCATAGGTTATGGTCAATTTTCAAGAAGATATTCTAAATTTAGCTTTTTTATTTCATATATGAGTTATGAATTTTATGGGTTTTTTATTTTTTTTAAGCTTAATAGTTTTTCATTTGTACAAGTCATGGTCTTTTTTATTTTGAAGTCAATTTTTTTTAATAGGAGTGATAAAATAACTTTTAAAAAAGAGATAAGTCATATTTTTCTACTTCTTCGAATGGGGAATACTCCCATAAAGGATTTGGATCCTCTAAAGTTTTAATTTTATTTTAGAGAGTGAAGTGTGATCTTCTATCTTTGATTAGTTTCTCTTTCATATTTATTCTTAGTCTCGTCTATAAAATAAATGGTGAAAGATTAAATTTTATTCTTTAAAGTGAAATTCAAACTTTAAAAAATTTAAATCCTCCCATAAAAATGTTCCAAACATCTTTTTTTTAAGTTATTGATATGTCAGATTTTAATTGGTTGTATCTAAAAAACTAATTAATAAATTATTCTTTAAACTCGGTTTAAAAATTCAGTTTAACTCTGTTTGGTTCACATAAACCAAACCGGATCATGCTTAATTTTTTTTTAAAAATGGCTGATACGACGTCGTTCAGCAATCCTAAACTCTACCTTCTCCTCCCTCAACGTCACTCTTCACTGAAGCTCTCGAGCTCTCTCATCTCTCTCGCTGTCGCTCATTGCTCTCGCACCCAGCTCTCTCCTTCTCTCGTCTCCGGTCTCCCTCACTGTCTCCGGACTGGCACTCAAGCTCATCGTTGCTCTCTCGGCTCCGGTCTCTCTCACGGTCTCTGGTCTCCCACTCAGTCTCGCTCGCTCGCCTTCCCTGCCTTCGTCGTCACCGACGGCAGAAGCAGCAGATCCCGGGACTGGTCGTCATCGTCTCTCCCTGTCTCGTCACCGTCTCGCAGTCAGTCCCACGCCTTCGTTGCGCTCGTCGTTGCCGGCGGCAGAAGCAGCAGGTCCCGGGGCTTCCTCCTCGCTGTCAGCAACTCTCGCCGTCAGCTTCCTTCGCAACCAGAAGCTGGTCCCGATTTGGTGAGTCCCAACAAATTCCCCTGTTCTTTCCTTTTCTGTTTTGTTGCTGTGTTTGATTTTGCTGCTGAAAATATCTCTGAACTACTCTTTTTGTTGCTGAAAATAATCACCGACGTGAATTTGTTACTGATTATCACTGAACCATCCATAATTTGTTGTTGAAAATATCACTGAGATAGATTTTTTGTTGCTGAGAATCATCACTGAGATGAATTGGTTCCTAATTATCGTTACTGAACTTTGATTTTGTTGCTGTTTTACTCAAATAATTACTTAGCTAAATCTTTTTGTTGTTGAAAATCATCACTGAGTTGAATTTGTTAGTGATTGAATCTTGAATTTGTTAGTGATTGAACCTTGACTACAATTTGTTAGTGATTTGTTAGCTAAATCTTTTTTGTCTTTATTTAAATTTTAAGAACGGAAGAATCTATCTTAGAGAAGAGTATTGTTACACATTTAAGGTTTTTTGTTAAACAATAAGACTTAGAATAATGCTAGTCATAACTAACTGATTTTTGTTATATTAGACTAATTTGATTAGACTTAATTAATAAAAAATTGGAGTGACTTCCCTTCCACCATTGGGTTGCCTACTTGCTGCAAGAACCTTGTTCGGATTCCATGAGAACGGTTGTGTCTCAAGAATCAACAATGATGCCCAAGGATTTAACAAGAAAATCAACTCAGCTGCAAAAAATCTCCAAAAGCAACTTCCTGATCTTTGATATTTACAAGGCTCTCTATGACCTTGTTGAATCCCCTTCAAAATTTGGTAAGACTGGAATACAATAATCTCATACATGGCATTTATGTCTTGGTGAAAAATCATGTTATCTAATCTTCTAATTAACCTGTCTGATTTAAAATGTTCAACATCCTTATTGTGCAATCCAAAATCACTAGGAGCTTGCTGCAGTGCAACTCTCTTTCAGATTTATGACATTGGAAATGGATTTGGCCATTTTGGTGATGTAAGTTTGCCTAACTTTTGTGTCAACTACCATGTGCTGTGATTTTTATAAACATCTTTGCATAATAATTTGATTGTTTTGATTAATAATTTGATTATCCTCTCTATTGTCTTTTGGCCAATCTTTATGATGATGTCATCTCATTTGTTACTAGATTTCAAGCATAGTGGACATTGTAAGAGATAATAATAATTGCATTCATTGAAGATCCTGATGGTTATAAATTTGAACTTCTGGAAAGGGTTCTCTCTCACGAACCTTTAATGCTTCGAGTGGGTGATCTTAATCGATCCATCGAATCTTATGCAATTTCATGTTGGTTTATAGTCTTGTATCTTATTTTCTTTTTGGATCAATTACTTATTTATGTTTATTGTGCTTTTGAATGCTAAGCTGTTGTAAGGTTCAATGTTGCTCTTGAATCAACCTGTTCTGTGTTTGCTTCACTCTGATATTTTAATGGCTTCTCTTCTTCCCTTTTTGGCAGTATACCATAGCAATCATGGGTTATGGCCCAGAAGATGAAAATGCTGTTCTGGAGTTGACATACAACTACAAATGAGATGTCTAATAAGGGCGGTTACAATGTAAAGGAAATGTCCTGAACCAAAATGCAAAGGAATCTTGGAGCCTCAGAATTGCATATCAATAATTCCAAAGGAAGTGTTTGAAAGATGGGAGAATGCACTTTGTGAGAATCTTGTTCTTGCAACATCAAAGAAATTCTATTGCCCTTTCAAGGATTGTTCAGCAATGTTGGTGAATGATGATGGGAATGAAGTTGTGACTTGTCCCGAGTGTCCACATTGTCATAGATTGTTCTGTGCACAGTGTAAAGTTGCATGGCATGGTGGAATGAAATGTGGTGAGTTTATGAGTTTGAATGAAAATGAAAGAGAGAAGGAAGATCTTATGGTGATGAATCTTGCAAAGGATAAGAGATGGAGAAGGTGTTCTAAATGCAGATTCTATGTTGAAAAAAGTCAGGGATGTTCACACATTTCTTGCAGGTTTGGTTAATTAATTTCTAATGAACAATTAGTCTTCTTTTTTGGCACAATCTTATAATGTTAATGTTGCACTTTTAGTTATGTTCATGTTTATAATTTGTTGATTGAGCATTCCTAATGAAAAATAATGGCGTTGTTTGTTTTAAGAATAAGTATAAGAAGTTAATTTTTTAATTTAGTTGATATTTGTTATTTTAACATTTAAATTATTTTTTAAACTTTTTTTTTAGAATTTATTCTTTAGTCTTAGGATATAAGATTTATAATATAAGATTTAGTTCCAAAAAAATGGAATTTAAAGTTAAAAGTATATAATTCATAAAACAGTATAATTACGGTCTAAACTGTTTAGATTTAAACTCTTGATTTAATTACGGTTTTATTATTTAGATTTGAACTTAGTTCATGTTTTTTTTATAACAGCATAATCTTATATTTCATAATTTGAACTTGACTAATTAAGAATATAATATCTAATTAGTACTGTCTTTTTTATTTGAATTAATTTTAATTTGCAAGTTACTCAAGTTTTATCTTATTATATTTTGATTTAATTTTTTAAATTTCTTGTGTTGTAGGTGTGGCCATCAATTCTGTTATGCTTGTGGAAAGCCATGGAATCAGTATCATGGTTGTACATAAATAGATATCACTAAGAATTTTAATAGTTCATCAACTACTTAGATTACAAGTGACAGTTTTACTATTTTCAGAAGTTATAAGTTTTTGTGAAGTTGTAATGCATAATGATTTTGTTGTTAATTATGCTCTTTTAAGTACTTATTTATCTAACTAATTTGACTCTGTCATTTTTAAATCTCACCAGATATATCATATTTGGTTATTTAATTTATTTTTTTTGATATGGTATTTTAAATTTTGATTAAGATATTTGTAACTAATTAATAAGATATATTTATATTTAAAATTTTTTTCTTTTAAATTAATAATATA
>NC_029786.2:8061145-8071875 GCF_000816755.2 Arachis ipaensis
GTTTTTGAATCAGTTTTTTTTTAAAAGAAAAAAAAAACCTTAAACGAAACATTGGATCCGGAACCTTAAAAAATTAGTTACCAAACATTGTTGACTATTAATATATCTAATCTTTTTTTGTTTAATCTAAATCTAAACATTTCTTATCTTTACTTAAATTTTAGAACCAGCAGAATCTATCTTAGATAATAAATATGATTGATGTGTATATATATCACATAACAATTATCTAGGTTGTTTTATTTCTTAGTTTAGTTCTTGTATAGTCACTTTCTCTTCATTTCTTGAATCACTTTTTTTTTTATCCTTTGTGGTATTTTACATCTGCCTCAAACTAGTGAGGTGACTATTCGATAAACGATTTTGAATTTTTGATCTCTTATCATTGAATTTTTTTTTATATATTCTCTTGACCTAAAAAATAAATGGTGATAGATCATATTTTACCCTCTAAAATTAAATTCAAAATTTAAAGAATCTAAATTTTCGATAAACTTGAGTTGTTTTCTTTAATCACTTCTTTAATTCCAACTTTTTGCATCAAAGTCAGGATGACATTAAGTATTGATGGCAATAATTAATATTAACAATGAAGATCCAAAGGTTAAGATGATAAAAGCACATAACAATGGCATAGAGTTACTTTTTTGTGGAAGATACTGGGATTTCAAGTCATTGTGGGAGATGTTTGTTGCTTCATGTCTCAGGGACAATATTGTCATTGTGTCTTACCATGATTCAAAATGCAAGGTTGAGTATGGACCTTAACATTTTTGTTCTCTTCTTTCACTTGAAGTGTTCAAGAGATGACAGAAAGTGATCAAAGGTTGTAATACTCCAATTTTAGATAAACAATTGAATAAGAACCTTATTCATGTTGATGATGATGAAGAGAATAGCGATGTGAAAGAAGATGCTATAATGGTGATTGAATCAAATGATGATGATGTTGATTATGAAAATATATAAAAAAATAAAAAAATAAAAATTGGGGTAGGAATGTTTATTAGAATTTACATAGGCCGTGGTCAATTTTTAAAAAGATATTTTGAATTTAGCTTTTTTTACTTCATATATGAATTATGAATTTTAGAATTTTTTTTATTTTTTTTATAAGCTTAGTATTGTTTCTCATTTGCATAAGCCATGGTCTTTTTTATTTTGAGGCCAAATTTTTTTGTATAAGAGTGATAAAATAACTTTTAAAAATGAAAGAAGCCATATTTTTATACTTTTTAAAATATATTGAATTAACTTTTCTAAAAGTCAAAAACATTTTTTTAAAATGGTACTAAACACACGTAATCTGACTCAAATAAAGGGTCAGTTTGGATTGACTTTTAAAAGAAGTACTTTTTTTTTTAAGTTTTTAAAAAAGATCTTATTTAATCGACAAAAATTATTTCACATTTAGATAGACTTTTTAAAAAGAATTTTTAAGTATTAAAAACGTTTTTACTTTTGCTTTTTTAATAGAAGTATTTTTTTTTTAAAAGATGTACACAAATATGTTTTAAATTGAATAAAAGTACTTTATTAAAAAAATACTTTTTCACTAAAAAAGTCAATCCAAACTAGTACGAACTCTTAGTTCATAAAAATGACTCGGATATATAGTATTATTCTTTAAAATTTGATTAAGATATTTGTAACTAATTAATAGGATATATTTATATTTAGAAAAAAGGATAAATAGATCTTTGACCTTTTAATATGCGGACATTGAAGTTCTATACAGATGCACACGTGGGAGAGTTTTTAAAATAGAACAAATTAGACTTAGATTTTGAAGAAGTTAGGAACTTAAATGTATTTTTATATCATCAGGAATTCAAATATTTACAAACCAAAAAATTAAGAAAAGATTTATTCTTTTCTCTTATATTTAAATATTTTCTCCTTTAAATTGATAGTGCTTTATCTTTTTGAATTAGTTTTTATTTTTTAAATACAATGTATCCATAACTAACTTTTAAAAATCAGTTAGGAAACATGAGTGACTATTAATATATCTAATCTTTTTTGTGTTATCTAAATCTAAATCTAAATTTTCTTATCTTTATTTAAATTTTAGGAACGATCGAATCTATTTTAGATAAGAGTAATATTACACATTTAAGTTTTTTATGAACCAAGTTTAATCAAATTAAACAATAAAACTTGAAATAATATTAATCATAATTGATTGACTTTTGTTATGTTAGACTAATTTAATTAGACTTGATTAATAAAAAATTTAAATATGTAGTATTATTTCTTAAATAATAAATATAATTATTGATATGTATATAACTATATATATAACATAACAATCACCTAGATCAGACATCAAAAAATATGAGAGACACCACATTATCATAGATTGTTTTGTGCCCAGTGTAAAGTTGCATGGCATGGTGGAATAGAATGTGGGGAGTTTATGAGTTTGAATGAAAATGAAAGAGCAAACGAAGATTTATGGTGATGAATCTTGCAAAGACTAAAGAGACGGAGAAGGTATTCTAAATGCAGAATCTATGTTGAAAAGAATGAGGGATGTTCACACATTTTTTGTAGATTTGGTTAATTTATTTTTAATGAACAATTAGTCTTTTTTTATGGCTCTATTTCTTTTAATTATGTTTATGTTCACAATTTATTGATCGATCAATTCTTAATGAAAAATTATGATTCTGTTTTTCAGTTTATGTTTCTTGTATCATCATAATTTATCTTTATAATTTAAAGTTGACTAATTATCATTATAATATCATTTCGGTTTAATTACTCTGTTAGTCCTTCAATTAGGTCCCTATACTTTTTTCTTTTTAATTGGATCTCTACACTAAATTTTTTTTTTCAATTAAGTCCCTCTTAGTAGTAATTAGCTTAATTTTATAGGGACCCAACTAAAAAAAAAGAATTGGTATAGGGACCTAAATAAAAGGAAAAAAAAGTGTAGGGACCCAATTAAAAAAAATTTGGTGCAAAGGACTCAATTAAAAGGAAAAAAAGTATAGGGACCTAATTAAAAATTTCGTAAAACTATAGAGACTAACAGAATAATTAAACCTATCATTTCTAATGAACAATTAGATAAAAGATTTTTTTAATGTGAACTTGTTTGATTGTAATAACAGCCAAGTCTTTTTATCTTATTGATTAGAGATTTAATTAATTAGAAAAATGCTCTTTTTCGGTACAAATTTTTAATGTTAATGTTTCTTTATTTATTTTTTATTTTGTTTCTTTTAATTATGTTTATGTTCGTAATTTGTCGATTGAGCATTCCTAATAAAAAAATGATGGCATTGTTTCTTTTAATTTTTCATGTTAGTCTGCAATTTTTGATTGATGAGTTGTGTTAATGAACTTTACAGCATATGAACCTAAAGATGGAAATTGATTAAACAGATGCAGAATAATACTAGCCAGAAGACAATTTTGGGTAATTGATTAATAAGCATAGCAATATAACACCAAAAGGTGGAAACTTCAGTCACCATGATTTCCATTACATGGACACATAACAAAATATAGTCTGTAGGCTAAGGAAACAACAACAAAAGCTGGATTCCTAGGATATCTAGAAACATAGAGCAAGACTGTTGCTCACTAAGAGAGTTCAATTACAAACCATTAAATATAAGTTTCAAACAAACCAAAACAAGTGTCACACACATTGAGGTTGTTTAATCAAAAGTACATTAATAACAGCACAGAACACAAATCTTCACAATAGTCTAAAGTTTTTCCCAAAGTCTTGGAGGAAGTTTTGCCATGAGTCTCAGCTTTCTTGGAGAAACATGAAGTGGGAATTTGTGGCTGAAGGAGACAGTCCTGGCTGCTTGGCTGGAGCAGGCTGCACCCATCTCCTTTGGTGGTGGTGGTTGCTGTGTCTTGCTTCTGGTGGGCTTTGTCTTGGGCCTAGTTGAGGATGATGTGGGCCTGGACCCAGATTGGGTTGAGTTGGGCTTGGATGTTGTAGTGGCTGGTTGGGGCTGATCTGCCTCTCCTCTCTAGTTTCATCCTAATTCGAGGTAGAAGTGTACCATTAAAGTTTTTAATTCTTTCTCTATTAACAGCCCACCTAGTCATCAAATAAACCCTGATGTCCTCCAATATTGTCACTATAGGTTTCTCCCTAGACTCTACTATTGCACCATTAAAGCTCTCACACATGTTGTTTACAATAGTGTCACATTTAGGGTGAAAATTAAACCTGGATCTGCTCCAAAATCTTGGAGGAATAGCATTCAGATGTCTGTGTGCATCCACATTGATGGTCCTGATGATTTGCATCTCTTTCTCCCATTCCTTCCAATGTGTAGCCTTTGCAGACCTCCACATCAGCTGTTTCAAGTGTAGGCCAGAAAATTTCTTCCTGAAGTTGCTGTAAAGATGGCGGACACAGAACCTATGATCTACTCCAGGGATGACTTCATCGAATGCAGGCAAGAGTCCCTAAGATAGCAGGTAAATCCCATTATTTTTCAAACAATGTAATCAATATTCAATGTATTTAGTAACCAATCTAATCAGTCAATCAACTTACATTATTTAGAAGGCAACATGTTTAGCAAGCAACATATTTATCAATCAATATATGTAGCAAGCAACATATTTATCAATCAACTTATTTAGCAAGGAACATATTTATCTAATCAAACAATTTATTTATCAATCAATTTACTTTCTGCTGATCAGACATGAAGGTTGTTTTTCCAATGATGTCTACTCCAAAATCATCAATTAACAACCTGAGAAACCACTTCCAGGTGTCTTTGGTCTCTGCCTCCACAACAGCGTACGCTATAGGAAGCATTTGATCATTAGGATCCCACCCAACGGCTGTCAACAACTGCCCTCCTTGAGGTGTCTTTAGAAAACACACATCCAATCCCAGAAACTTTCTACACTGCAGGAAGCTCTTCTTACAAGCAGCTAGACACACATATACCCTTTGAAAGATGCAATAATTGTTTAACCTCTGCTGCTGGTCCTCAACCTCGAAATCAGGGGACCGCTGGACCTTGAGTGTGACTGATGACCCTGGATTAGCCCGTAGCAGCTCCGAGCAGTAGTCAGCGATCCTTTTATACTGCTCTAGGTAAGCTCCCTGAATCTCCTCCAATGCAGCTTGTCTAGACCTACCTGCCATCGAAGTTGTCACTGTCAAATTTCATTTCCTTTGAGCCTTGTTGACCAGATCATTTATCTTCACCTTAGGGTTACCTTGCACTTTCTTCCTAAAAACCCTACTCAGCCAACCAGTATGGAGTATCCCTACCCTGTGTGACTGGCCACAGGTATGCTTAAGATTCATTGACCTGAGTTGCCAAGTCTCTTTCTCACTCATTTTTGCTGCGTACAACCAAAACGGACACCCCTCTTGACAAACAGCCCTCACTCTCACCAAGTCCAGCTTTGCATACCTAAGTCCCTTTCTTGTTTGCACTGCATAAGCTGTCACAGTGTCCTTGAATTCCTCCCTTGAAGCATATACAGTTCCAACTTCCCATTTGTAAGTTGTCATGTCTTTCACATCCCTATGTATTGGATACCGACTAGCTTCATGGTTATCATCATCCTCACTGTCCTCTTTCTTCGAACCACCACCAACTTCATATTCCAAATCAACTTCATCACTATTGAACCCTTCATCATCACTGAAATCACCTCTTGCTACCCCTTTTCCTTTATCAACCCGATCACCATCAGTCCCACCTCCTACTTCATCAAATTCACTCTCATCATCGTACTCCTCTTCGCTGTCAGTAAACACAACATCATCTGCACTGTCAACCTCATCAGCAGATGGAATAAAATCCTCATCATCGCTATCGTCGTCACTGTTCGATTTGCCCTGCTCCTCAACATACTTATCTCCCTCATCAACCTTCTCCACATTGTCCATTTCCCCCTCCTAACCCAGTTCACCCTGAAATATCACCAACTGCTTCTCATTATGTACCTCTTCATCATTGCCCCTCTCCACCTCCTGATTAAGTTCACTCTGGCCTCCAACATCAAGAAACCCTACCTCAGGAAATTCTTCAACATCATCAACCTTATGGACCACATATAGCTCAACGTGACCCCTTTTTCCCGCTATTTTACACATCTCAATGGCATCTCTGTCTCCCTCAAATAACTTCAGATCCTTCTCTAACCATTTAGAATTTGGGTCCTTATACCAAAAACCTGCAATGTTCTCCTTTGTGTACCCAAACTGTCCTACCTCAGCATATGCCTCAAAAAGAGACCAGCAATCCATATCGATATCTTCGATCACTGTCCTTTCTCCACCTATATACTCCAATGTACCATTGTCATATCCAAATTAAATCGCCACAGGGATATAATGATTTACGAGTATAGGAAGCTAATGAAAATTTTGTACAATATGTACAATAGAGATTTATTCTAAAAATATAACCATTAGTATTATATTTTTTGGTCAGCTTTTGAGATGAATAGTTTCTTGACATGTCATTTAAACATAATAAAAAAGAAATCGCCACACCCCTGCCGCAATTTCTTTACAAACTACAAAAATGCATAAACCGCAACTAGGTATGGAGTCTCCAACCATCCCATTCTTTCATTCTTCTTCCGCCGCTGCTGCTTCCGTCAACCTTACTCGCCCCGCCAATGATCATAACAACGATGACAGTAACAGCAAGGTGGTTGTTGACTTCTTCTCCGATAACAGGAAAAAGGCACAAGAGCAGCAGCATGTTAAGCCCAACATCTCCGTCAAGAAGGAGATTCCTCACCATGATGATATGCCTTCTGTCACCAAAGTTTATGTAATTAATTAATTAACTAACATAGTTTTTTTCCCATTTAATTAAGATAATTAATTATGTGGTAATAATAATTATGTGTTAATTATATGATCTCATACAGCAACAATAACAAGTAGATAATGAGGTTGTTGAAGGAAAAGTAGTAGGGGGAGGGGAAGCCAGACAGTTGCTTGATTCAGGAAACGATCAAGCTTCAAGCATCAGATTCTTCTTCCGATGAAAGAACACGATCCAGCACACCTCACGCCCAAGTTGGAATCAGGAAAGAACGAGAGGGAAGACCGTCCAGATTCACAATCACAAGCTTGGAGTCCCGTTCCCAACAAGCTCCAGAAACCCAACTCCACCATGGACCAATCCTCTTCTGAAGCCACCATAAGAAAAGCCCGTGTTTCAGTCCGTGCTCCCTCAGAAGCTCCCATGGTATCTCCCTCTTCTTATTCGTATGGATCAACTAATTAACTAACTTGTCTGACTCAAGCATAAATCGCTATACTCCTATCACAATTTATGTATTTTTTTGAACCGGTTTTATTTTTTATGAAACAATGTATTCATAATCATCCTTTAAAAATTAATTAGAAAACAGTTATCTAAATTTTTTTTGTGTTAATATATCTAATTTTTTTTTTTGTTATCTAAATCTAAATCTTTTTATTTTTATTTGAACTTTAGGATGGTAAAATCTATCTTATATCTTAGAAAATAAATATGATTATGGATGTGTGTATATATATAACATAACAATTACTCAAGTGGGTTATTTTCTTTCTTAGTTTAGTTCTTGTATAGGCACTCTCTCTTCTTCAATTCTTGAATCATTTTTTGTTCCTTACAATATTTTTCATCTGCAATAGAGGAGTGAGGTGACTACTCCACAAATCTGAGTTGATTTTTTTAATTCCAATTTTTCGCATCAAGGTCAAGAATGGCATTAAGTATTGACGGCAATAATCACAATACTAATAATGAAGATCCAAAAGTTGAAATGATGAAACCACAGAAGAATGGCGTAGAGCTACCCTTTTGTGGAAGATGCTGTGATTTCAAGGCATCGTGGGAGATGTTTAAGACTCTAAAATGTGGCCATAATTTTTGTAGGTTTTGCATGCATGAATACGTTGCTTCATGTCTCAGGGACAATATCATCATGGTGCCTTGTCCTGATCCAAAATGCAAGGTTAAGTATGGACCTGAATATTTTTGCTCTCTTCTTCCATTTGAAGTGTTCAAGAGATGGCAGAAAGTGATTAAAGATTGTAACACTCCAATTTTGGATAAACAATTAGACAAGAATCCTATTCATGTTGCTGATGATGAAGAGAATAACGATGTCAAAGAAGATGCTACAATAGTAATTGAATCGGATGATGATGATGTTGATTATGAAAATATAGTCGACAAAAAAAAGAAGAATAAAAAACGTGGTAGGAATGTTTATTAGAATTTGCATAGGTTATGGTTAATTTTCAAGAAGATATTATGAATTTAGTTTTTTTATTTCATATATGAGTTATGAATTTTATGGGTTTTTTATTTTTTTTAAGCTTATAGTTTTTCATTTGTATAAGTCATAGTCTTTTTTATTTTGAAGTCAATTTTTTTTAATAGGAGTGATAAAATAATTTTTAAAAAAGAGATAAGTCATATTTTTCTACTTTTTCGAATGAGGAATACTCGCATAAAGAATTTGGATCGTCTAAAGTTTGAATTTTATTTTAAAAAGTGAAGCTTATTTTAAAAAGTGAAGCGCGAAAATTCTGTTTAACTCTGTTTGGTTCACATAAACCGAACCGGATCATGCTTAATTTTTTTTTTAAATTGCTGATACGACGTCGTTCAGCAATCCTAAACCCTACCTTCTCCTCCCTCAACGTCACTCTTCACTGAAGCTCTCGAGCTCTCTCATCTCTGTCGCTGTGGCTCATTGCTCTCGCACTCAAGTTCTCTCCTTCTCTCGTCTCCGGTCTCCCTCACTGTCTCCGGACTGGCACTCAAGCTCGTCGTTGCTCTCTCGGATCCGGTCTCTCTCACGGTCTCTGGTCTCCCACTCAGTCTCGGTCGCTCGCTCGCCTTCCCTGCCATCGTCGTCACCGACGGCAGAAGCATGGTTACAATGTAAAGGAAATGTCCTGAACCAAAATGCAAAGGAATATTGGAGCCTCAGAATTGCGTATCAATAATTCCAAAGGAAGTGTTTGAAAGATGGGAGAATGCACTTTGTGAGAATCTTGTTCTTGCAACATCAAAGAAATTCTATTGCCCTTTCAAGGATTGTTCAGCAATGTTGGTGAATGATGATGGGAATGAAGTTGTGACTTGTCCCGAGTGTCCACATTGTCATAGATTGTTCTGTGCACAGTGTAAAGTTGCATGGCATGGTGGAATGAAATGTGGTCAGTTTATGAGTTTGAATGAAAATGAAAGAGAGAAGGAAGATCTTATGGTGATGAATCTTGCAGAGGCCCAAAGAATCACAAGAAGGCAACAGGAAGCACAAGCACGCAATAGTTTTGATAATAATTTTAATCCTCCCTTATGATGCGTCAACCAATTGGTCAGGGTAAATTTTTAAATAGAATTTTGATATGCGAAATAAATTTTTAGCCGGTCAAATTAAAAAATATTATGAAAAACAAAAAAAAATTGTTGATTCTATTAATTAGAAAACAATAATTTTCAGGGAAAAAAAAGGAAACAATAGTTTTGATCATGTTATTTTATTTTAAACATTTTGAAAAGGTAAAATTAAGAATATTAAAAGTTTTAAAATATATTTAGGGTGTGTTTGGCAAACATGTTGCAAGAGAAGAAGCACGTTTAGCTTTCTTGAAAGCTTCAATTTTTTGTTTGGCAAACTTTTGATCCATGAACGTAGAAGTGATTTTACTCTCAAAATCACGTTTACAAGAAGCTACAATTTTGAGCTTCTGCGTTTCACCAACGGGCTTTTAGCCATCAATACTCTATCTTTATTTATCTTTTACCAACTTTATCCTTTATGCATGTTATTATATTATTTATGAAATTCTTATTATTTTTGTTTACATGAACTCTTTTTTTCTATTATTTATTATTTTTTTATTAATTATTTATTCTTCACTTTAACACAAACTTACTTTTTATCAAAATCAAGTTTGCAAAATCAATTTTATACAAACTCCCATTTGCAAACTATAATCCAAACACACACTTACAGACCTAACAATCATTTAGGTTTTCATATTATTTAGATTATGGGATTTATATATTTTAATAAAATTATAAATATTCACGTGTCGTAATATTTTTATATTTGATTCTGAGAAATTTTAGAAATGATTTTTAATTTGATCAAGTTTATTTTCAAAAGTATTTATCATAATATTATCATTCGTCATCTATTTAAAGTAAAAATATTATAATAAAAAGGTTTAATTACTTTGTTGGTCCTTATAGTTTTGCCAAATTTTTAATTAAATCTCGGTACTTTTTTTCTTTGTAATTGGTCTTTGTACCGAATTTTTTTTTAATTGCTCTCTACACTTTTTTTTTCCTTTTATTTAGGTCTTTATACCAATTTATTTTTTTTAGTTCGGTTCCTATAAAATTAAGCTAATTAGTAATTACTACTAAGAAGGACTTAATTGAAAAAAAATTTAGTGTAGGAACTCAGTTAAAAAAAAAAAGTATACGGACCTAATTGAAAATTTTACGAAACTATAGGACTAAAAGAGTAATTAAATCTAATAAAAATAAATAGTACAAAATTAAATAAGTTTTATGAAATTTTTGTTAATATTTCAGTCGTCTTCGTCTTCAAAGCGAAAGCGTACAATTGCATCCTGAGAGGGAAAAAGGGAAAGGAAAAAACGAAAGCATCAACGAGTCAACGACGATGGGTGGAGCATCTCACGCTATGAAACGAATCCCTCGCATCAAATTCCCGCAGAGGCATCC
>NC_029786.2:8072091-8075845 GCF_000816755.2 Arachis ipaensis
TGACACAATTTACTGATTTAGGGCACACTTTCCGCTTATCACACAACATTAGCTTAGTGATTCTACAATTTAATTCACATTAGAATTGGAAATTTCAGATGAGGAAATGAATTTGCGGTTTGTTTGTTATCAAATTTTCAATGCAGGATCTGCATCCGCAGCTCAAGGTTTGAATCAAACAGGCGACGCTGGTTTAGCATTCTTTTCCGGTTCAAACGCTTCGGCACCAGCTGCTGGGAAAGCCTCTCTTCAACCAAAGAGAACTCCTGTTTCCAAAGAAGAGATTGAGGCCATTTTGGTATGTATTTGTAATTCCTCTTCGCATTACAGAATGCACTTTCTTGGTCCATCTTTTGTGAGATGAATATTTTGGCTGTGGAATTATTTATAATTAAACTTTCTTATCTTGTGGCAGTTGGGCGGCTGCTTCTAATCGAATGAGTTCTGTAACCCTGATTGATGATTATTTTTAGCATGCTGTGTTATTTTGGAATACAACAGTGTACTGATTATAATACTTGTCAATAATGTAAGTGTTTGCCACCATTAACTTTTTCCATTGATGAAATTCACATATTGTTTCTGGAGAAAAGTTTTGTCTCTCTTGGTTTTGGTTTCATCTATGATGAACTTCTGTGGTTATTTGTCTAATTAATTAGTAATTACCCTACCAATTAATCAGATCTAATTATGGAATATGAGTCGGCATAATTTTTAGGAGAAGGTCATGTTATGAGTAAACAAAGAGACACGGGAACATAGTTGATAGCTTGACATGGATAAGGCTAAATCCTGTTACGGCATAATCTGTGTTTTTCTATTATAAATTTATAACACGATCCTTTCATGTTCGTAAATTGTCTAATTACCGGAGACTGTAGTACATTTTCAACGTCTCTTTGTAATCAGTTGCATATTTATAATTTACGGCTATTATAACGAGGATTGATGGATTGAGAAAAAAAGAACTATTTCAAACAACATCTATTACTGGTAATGTTGATGACAACATTTTGAATATTCTCGTTACTCCTTTCTCAGTGAGTCGCGAAACGAGCCTTCTTTGTTATTAACTAGTCCTATGAGTTCTCAGATGATGAAACTTCTGCAGTCGATTCGTAGAATTCGCCAGACGCCTTAATCGGCGGCATAGCTTACGGAGGATATGCACGGAAGGTAACATGGTGTTTACTTTCCGTTCTTTGTTTACTTCCTTATAGATCCAACTTGTACATGGCAATTTATCAAATGATGATTCTATGTTTGCTTAGATTGTTGGTAGAGCATTGAGATCAATGCAATCTGAATATGGTGGAGCTGCTAGAATAGAGGATCATCCTCAACACCTTTTGATGGCTCTTAAGGAAGCACTTGCTTTAGTTGGACCTGTTAAATGTTTATGATATCCATAACTTGTTCACAATCACAATCAGTGGTTGCTAGTTTATATTTGGAACTATAGTAGTGCAGCATATAGGGTAAGGAAGAATAAAAACTTTTTAAAAAGGATAAAAAAATGTCATAAGAACGTAAAAATAAGGTTTAATTATTTTATTAAAATTTTAATTAGGTCTTTATAGTTAAAAAGTTTATAACTGAATCTCTATACTAGATTATTAAAAACTTTTAAAAACTTTCAATTAGGTTCATTCTAACTATTTTTTGTGGATAAAACATATTTTAGTAAAATATTCGTTTTGGTGTTTGATAATATTATAGGATTATTATGTTATTTTATCTAATTAAAAATTTAGTAAACTTATAAGAATTAATAGAATAATTAAACTTAATAATTTAGAGGAGTCTGTTCTTGTATATGCCTTTTATGTTGGGCCGGGTCGAATTATCCACAAATTAGGATATCCTGCAAGACAAAGGAAACATATCTCACCAAAAAAATAAAGAACGAAAACTTATAAAAGGACAAAGGAAACAAAATTGTATGTAGTGTATAACTTGAGATTTGTTATATATATAAGTCTTTTTGGCATATAAGTTTATATAAATTAATCTTAACCCAACAAAACTCACTTATATAAGTTAACCGTAACCTAGTAAAACCCATTTTTATAACACACCCGTGAAATCATGACATTCTTCCTCCAACATTTGTATCCTGCGTTTTTCCTCCTCTTCCTCTTTTTTCCTTTTCTTCTTTGCGTTCTTTCTCTTTGTCGTTTTTTTTATTGCTGCTGTTGCTGCACTTTTTTCCTCCTCCTCTTTCTATTGATTTTGTAATACTATGTATTTTTTGATAAGATAAAACAAGAAAGAAAAGATGAATAAGAAACAGTAGAAGATGAGAAGGGAAAAGAGAAAGAGTTCAAGAATCCTATTCATGTTGATGCATGATGATGAAGAGAATAGCGATGTCAAAAAAGATGCTATAGTGTGGTGATTGAATCGGATGATGATGATGTTGATTATGAAAATATCGTCGACAAGAAAAAGAAGAATAAGAAACGTGGTAAAAATTTGCATAGGTCATGGTCAATTTTCAAGAAGATATTCTGAATTTAGCTTTTTTACTTCGTATATGATATATGAGTTACGAATTTTAGGATTTTTTATTTTTTTAAACTTAGTATAGTTTTTCATTTGCATAGGCCATGGTCTTTTTTATTTTGAAGTCAAAAATTTTTTTAATAGGAGTGATAAAATAACTTTTGAGAAAGAGAGAAGTCATATCTTTCTACTTCTTCAAATACTTCAAAGTATTTTTTAAAAATGGTATCAAACACGCGTAATGTGACTTTTCATAATTCAAAAATAAAAAAAAAATAACTTTTACTATTTTCCAAACGAAGTGTCATAGTTTGGATTGATTTTTGAAAAAGTACTTATTTTTTTATTTTTAAAAAAGATACTTTTTTAACCGATAAAATTATTTCACATTTGGAATAGATTTTTTAGAAAGAGTTTTTAAGTATTAAAAACGCTTTTGCTTTTGTTTTTTTTAATACTTTTGTTAAAAGACGTATCCAAATATGTTTTAAATTGAATATAAGTACTTTATTTTAAAAAAATACTTTTTCACTAAAAAGTCAATCCAAACTAGTACAAACTCTTAGTTCATACAAAATACTTGGATATATAGTATTAATTTTTAAAATTTGATTAAGATATTTGTAACTAATTAATAAGATATATTTATATTGAGTAAAAAGGACAAATATATCTTTGACCTTTTAATTTGAGGACATTTAAGTTCTCTAGGATTTGAAAATACATTTAAATCCTGACCTTTTCAAAATCTGGACATATGAATCCCTCATGTTTACTTAGATTTGTCAGACCTAACGGAAAAATCAAACGTGACTCCCGTTGTATGACCTGATCGATACGGATGCACACGTGAGAGAATTTTTAAAATGGGACAAATTAGACTCAAGATTATTGTGTCCAGATTTTGAAGAAGTTAAAGATTTAAATGTATTTTTATATCATCAGAAATTTAAATATCCATAGACCAATTTATTTTTTTCTCTTATATTTAAACATTTTCTCCTTTAAATTGACAGTACTATCTGTTTTATCTTTTTGAATTAGTTTTTATTTTTTAAATAAAAGAAAAAACTTAACTGAAACAATGTATTCATAACTAACCTTTAAAAAACAGTTAGGAAACATGGTTGACTATTAATATATATCTAATCTTTTTTGTGTTATCTAAATCTAAATCTAAATCTTTCTTGTCTTTATTTAAATTTTAAGAATTGGCAGAATTTATCTTAGATAAAAGTATTGTGACACA
>NC_029786.2:8075964-8076798 GCF_000816755.2 Arachis ipaensis
CGTACGCATTCTTTTTTTTTTTATTCTTGAATCACTTCTTTTTTTTCTTACGGTATTCCTCTTCTGCGGCGGACAAATAAGGTGACTACTTGACAAACCCAAATTTAATTTTTTAATCACTTCTTTAATTCTAAATTTTTGCATCAAGGTTTAGCTCTTATATACACACTCTCTCTTCTTCAATTCTTGAATCACTTTTTTTTCTCTTATGGTGTTCTTTATCTGCCGCAAATGAGCGAGGTGACTACTCAACAAATTTAAATTTATTTTTTTAATCACTTCTTTAATTTTAAATTTTTGCATCAAAGTCAAAAATGACACTAAGGATTGGATGTAATAATCACAATATTAATAATGAAGATCCAAATGTTAAGATGATGAAACTACCTAAGAATGGCATAGAACTACCCTTTGTGAAAGATGTTGCATGTGATTTCAAACTATCATGGAAGATGTTCGAGACTCTTCAAATTCCTTATTCTTTTTTATAACATTTTTTAAAATCTTTTATTAATTAAATAATATTTTATAAATATTAAAAAATTTGAATTTTAAAATTTAAAGTTATTCATCTTATTACCTTAAATACTTCTATATTTCGTAATGAAAAATATTAAAAAACTGTCAGAATTTGTTAGATTTGATTGTCACTTAGGCATTATTTCAACTTTTTTAGTTTAATTTTTTTAATTTAATAATTTAACAACATATTTTATTTTATATTTTAAAACCTAAACAACTAAATAATGACTGAAATAATAAATTTTAATAAGCTTCCATCTTCTAGTATTTAAACTTCATTTTCTAATCGTCAAGATTCACCTCACCCAGTGG
>NC_029786.2:8076922-8078939 GCF_000816755.2 Arachis ipaensis
TTAATTATATTAAATTTTTTTATATATAATATTAAAAAAAATATAAGTTACAAAATTTTATAAATTAAAATAACTAAAAACTGCACTATGTATTGAATATTTGAATTATTGTTGCTCTTGTTAATAAATAGTCCATTCTAATAATTAATAAAAATGGTTCTATTATACTAGCCCAAGCCCATACTATTAATTAAAGTAACCCTAGTACATTTTTTAAATATTTGTTTCAAACCATCAGAGGCATCAGCGCCACTTTTCTCTCTCTTTTAGTGGTTCCCAAACTTTTGGTCTTCTACTCTTCTCATTCTAATTTTCTTTCCATACTAAAACAAGACATATGAAGAAAAACCATTGAAGAGAAGTGAACAGCAAAATATTATTTGATTTTGTTTTCATTTTGCATATGATGAAAGAAATCATGGGAATCACTGATAAACTTTGTCAAGCATTGCAACAAAAATCTCAAGACATTTTGAATGCTATACATCTGGTTTCTAGTACAAAGTCATTGATTCAACAGTTAAGAGATAATAGTTGGAGAGCACTTTTGGAGAAAGTTAGTTCTTTTTGCAATGATCATGCTATTCAGATACCTGATATGGGTGCTTTTTTTAGTGACATAATTCGGTCTCGTCATAAAAAGGATGTTGTCACTGTTGAACACCACTATCGTGTTGACATTTTTACTAGCGTGATAGATTTTCAATTGAAAGAGCTAAATAGTAGATTTAGTGAGCAAGCAACCGAGCTCCTCATATTGAGTACATCTTTAGATCCTAAAGATGCTTTCAAGTTATTCAGTGTTTGCAACATATGCAATCTTGTAAAGAATTTCTATTCTTTAGATTTTTCTGAGCAAGAAAAGATTCAATTGGATTATGAGTTACAACATTATGAACTTGATGTGGTTAAAGCTCTAGATTTTCAGAATTTGTCTACTCTTGCTGAATTGTGTCAAAAATTGACAGAGACAGGAAAATCAAATATATATCCTTTAATTGATAGATTAATTCGTCTTATTTTGACTCTTCCTGTGACAACAGCAACAACTGAACGGGCCTTTTCAGCTATGAAGATTATTAAAACAAGGCTTCGAAACAAGATGGAAGATGAATTTTTAGCAGATTGTATAATTGTATATATTGAAAAGGAAATTGCTTCAAAATTCACTTCAGAGATAATAATTGATGATTTTAGTTCCATGAAGCATCGTCGAGCAAGTTTAAAAATATCAAAATCTTAAAGTATGTAGTTGAACATTGACTTTTATATAATATAATTACTTTTTTAATATATATGCTACAAATCATATTTTATTAATTTTTTGTTATATTTATATTTAATTGCCCCCTCTTATGAAATTTGTGGTTCCGCCACTGACCTCACCAGCGAATTCATCTGAGTGACGTGAAATGCCAATGGAGTTGCAAAGAATTAGGACTTACACAGCACGTTCTTGTTTTCCTTTTTTTATTTGTGGTTTACCAAAACCTATATATGAGAGACACCAAAAAAATATATACATAAAAGAGGGAGTATTTTATAATAAGCATGACACGTATACTATTATTATATAGGAGAGTGACATTATTTTATTCAGTTATAGTTATGGGAATCATAGTATTACTATCATATGATATAACAGTCAAATTAAAATTTTGAAAAAAAAAATATTAAAAGATCCACAGAATTTAATATTTTTTATAGTAGTTAATCAATAACATTTAAAAATATAAATTAAAAATATGTTATTGAATTATTAAATTATAAAAATTGAGCCAATAACTAAAAATATTGAATAAAAATAATAAATTATGTTAGTTCTTAAATTTTTCTCATCAATAAATAACAAACTAACAAAACCAAAGAATAGGACTTACAATTCACCAACGAGTTCATCTTGGTGAGTGAAATACCAATGGAGACATTTGCTTGATTAGTAAATAAAAAAAAATTATATGTCTATTCTTGTAATTTTCAAAAATTAAGTGTTTCTGAAGATTAATGTCTTAGTTAA
>NC_029786.2:8079099-8080274 GCF_000816755.2 Arachis ipaensis
ATCTGAATAATACTAATTGATCCTAATTATATTCTAATAAATTTAATTTTATTAAATAAATATAAATATTTCAACTTTTAAAAAATTACTTTAGTAAGATCCTTTTCAAAGTTGTTTTTTTTTTCTCTTTTCTATTTTTGTGTACCAAAACCCAAAAAAACATATCGAAGAGGGAATACTTTAATTTATAACACGTATTGTATCATATAGGAGAGTGGCATTCTATATTGAGTTATGGGAATGATAAAATTACTATCCATATGATATAACAATCAAGAAATAAATCAAATTAAAATTCTGATACTTCACTCATATTCTTTACTACTTTCCACATCTTTATGAACCAAAAACTAAATGCATATGAGAATCAAGTAATTAACAAACTAACAAAACCAGAACTCGTCCAAAATTGAAGCAACTTAATTAGGGTAATATACTAATTATCCCTCTGTAATAAAGTACTATACTAATTAACAGGTTCAGCCATATACCTAAGAAAATTAACATTAATAATGGCCAAAACCAATGCTAGGAAAAAAGGAACAACTACTATTTCCATTACCATTAGCAGCAGCAATTATAGTATTGTTCCCAAAATCGCATGATCCTAAAGAATTCTGATTGTTACTGCTAGCAATTCCATTATTGGTCCAATAATCCCAATGTGCTTGTTGTTGTGGATGATGAACCGCGTTGAATCCAACATTATTCTTCAAGTTTGAATAAAAATTAGAAGAAGAAGAAGAAGCAGCATAATTCCAATGTTCTTGCTGTTGTGGATGATGAACAGCATTGAATCCACCATTATTGTTCAAGTTTGAATAAAAATTGGGAACCCTAGTTTGCATTGGAGGCATAATTGAAGAAGAAGAAGCAAGTGGTGGTGATGGCATCAATTCTTGGAACATGATCTTCTTTTCAGCGGTTGCAAATAGGTTAACCTTCAACTGTTCCAAGGATTCTTTGAACTTAACGAGCTCCTCCAAATCCATATCATCAATTGGATTCTCCCACCACTGCGATGAAAACCCTAAGCAACCGCCATTGTTGTTCATGTTCTTTCTTGCATTCTCAGCCTCTTCGAGTCGCTTCTTCTCTTCTTTGAGAGATTCTTCCAAAGACTCATATTGTGCTCTTAGGGCTTCCACTTTCTCCTCTTGCTTCTTCTTCAAGGC
>NC_029786.2:8080416-8081975 GCF_000816755.2 Arachis ipaensis
CGGCGATGGATATCCGCAGGCGTAAAGCTTTCCGATTTGCGAGGAGACGATCAAGGCGGTTTCCGCCTGGCAAAGGATGGAGAGCTCGGTGACCTTGTTGAAAAGCCCTAATTTTCTCTTGGAGAAGGTGACGTGGCGCTTGTTGCTTTGTTCAACTCTTTTGATCTCAATCTTCCTTTTACGTGTTGCTTTGTCTGGGATTATTGCATGGGAAGAAGCCATTGTAATAGCAGCGACAAGAAACTCAAGAAATTAGGAAAGACGAAAAAGAAGAAAGAATTGATATAGTGTGAATTGAATGAGAAAGAAAATTGGTGAAAAATCTTTCACTTAATTTCCCTTTATATAAACTTGCTATTGAGTGTAAGAAATTAATTTCATACTAGTATTTTTACACGTGTAATAGGGCTTGTTTGTAATAGGGCTTGTTTCATGAGCTTTTAAAAATATTTTTTTGAGTTATTTTTTTCTAAAGATCTTATGAAAAAGTAAAAATAATTTTATGTTTGGATATTTCATTAAAAAAGATTTTTTTATTTATTAATTATATTTGGGTATAATAATATAAAAGTACTTTTTTATTTATTTATTACATGAAAAATATCTTTTTTTTAAGAAAAAAATATCTTTTAAAAAAAGATGTAAATTACAACTTCTAAGAAAAGATCTTTTTTTTTTTATTTTTCTAAAATTTTTATTTTTACCACTAGAAATTTACCAAAATAATGACTCCCAAACAAGCACATAATATTACGGGAATATAATTTTTTTAAAATTATGGTCTATTTTGTTCTGTTCATTATAGATTATGCATGTCATAAAAAATTTATAAAATTAAATTATTTTTACAATAAAAATCGTAAGTTAACAAAAATCTCTGACTAAAAAGATTAAGGCACTCGTGCTACTGGTCTGACCAGCACTCGCCGGTCCACTAATAGAGGCGATAAGTGGCTCCTCAGAAGATGGCTCGGAAGAAGATACTGAGATCTGCTCCACGGGGATGTCCTCCTCTGGTACAGGCTCTGGAAAATGCTCCTCCATGGGCTCAGGCTCAGGGTCCGCCTGATCCGCAGGCTGATCGGGATGCTGGTGAGGCACCGGCCCATCATGAAACGGGTGAAATGGAGCATCCGGGTGGAGCCACTGCAGTGGGAACTCATAGGGCATGTCGGGGTTAAACTGTGGAGTGTCAATCGGGTGATGGAAAGGATGATCACGCAGAATGTACATACGAGTCCTAATCTCCGCAGCTACTACATAAAACCTATGCTGTACAATATCCTCGTATATATAGGGAGGGTCCATCTCGTAAAATATAACTCCGGTCTCCATCTGAAGGGGAGGAAGAGAAGGGGTAAGAACTGGGGGGTTCTTAGTAAGGTCGGGGGTGGTTAGTTTAGTCAGGATTACCACAATTCAAGTAATTCACAACGAAATATACAAGTGTCACAAAGAAATATCTAGTCACCACTATTCAGAATAACATTAAGGAATGTATAAACACAAGAAGACAATCACAAACAATTTCACAATGTCAAGTAAAATGCAAATGCGCA
>NC_029786.2:8082088-8084967 GCF_000816755.2 Arachis ipaensis
TCCTACCCACCTTACAAAAATTTTCGTCCTCGAAAATTGCTATAAACGAAAATTTTCATCCTAAAAGAAAATTTTGCTCTCAACATTTCCTTTACCTGTAAGCAGGTGTGGGTAAACGGTTCTTATCTTATTTTCTAGTCCTCAAGTATGTTGTGTGTCCTCATCTCGTCTCAACTTACGTATAGCAGTTAAAGAAAAACAAGAACTTGACGCACCAGAAACATAAAGTGCAGTTAAGGAGCGAGTCTTAACACAAAACTGACCTTGGGTCAGGGAGTCCGAGTACGAGCATCTTCAGTCATCATTGTAAATACTCTTCCTGGCTGCTGAGATTTAGCTGAATCTTGAGCAATCTTCTTCTCACAATTCCTCGCCATGTGTCCAGGCATACCACAAAAATAACAAACGCTCGAACCCAATCGACATGGATTCCTACCATGGTTCTTCCCACACTGATTACAAACAAGGTTTGTTAGTGCTGGCTGTGGTTGCTTTCCAGTATCTCGTCCTTGCCTATCGATATTGTCACGAGCAGGAAGATTACTAACTTGCTGATTCCCATAAGAAAGTGTTCTATTCATTTTAAAGTTCCTTCCCTGAGGGGCTAAATACCGATTAAAATTTTTCGGAGGTAATTCTTGACGACTCATCTTTGCTGCCGCCACCTTCTTGGTACAGTCTTCCACCAACTGACTCCTATTGACAAGCTCTGCAAAGTTTCGTATTTGCAGTGGTACCAACGAGTGCATTAGTTCTTCGCAGAGTCCTCCTTCGTACTTCAAACACTTCCATTCCTCAAAATCATCTGGGTTTCCCTGACAGATCTTAGAGAATCGGCACAAATCCTCAAATTTCCGAGTATATTCTGCTACTGACATTTTCCCCTGCGTCAACTGCATCAGTTCCATTTCTTTAGCATCACGAACAGTTCTAGGGAAGTACTTTTTGTAAAATTCTTCCTTAAAAGTATCCCAGTCAATCTCTTCCACCACCTGCCTTAACAAGCGTTGCACTCCATGCCACCAGTGTTCAGCTTCTCCTTCCAGCATATAGGTCGCAAATTCCACGTACTGTCTTTCTGGTACATGTTGCGCTCGCAATGACTTCTCAATACCACGGAACCAATTGTCAGCTTCAGTTGCAACAAGCGTCCCCTTAAACTTGGGCGGATTTACCTTCAGAAAGGTTGCTAGTGTCATAGGGTTATCGTGGTTTCCGACACCTTCATTATCATTACCGTCTCCACCACGCTCACCATTGCGTCCTCCGTTACGATCTCCGTTCCTCTCCCCTAAACGGTCAATTGCTCGCGTAGTAGCAGTTGCCGTTTCACGCACAGCCTCAGCCATGGTGTTCATTGCAGCTATAAAAGCATCTGCACCCCTCGTTGGTTCCTCTGCATGGTTCGCACCACGCCTACCATGTCCTCGTCCCTGTGCAGCCATCAAGATTCTGTGCACACCCAACATGTAATATTAAGGTGATCAGTCTTAACATTTCAGGCAAAGTGTGAATAGTCTCTAAAATGGAAACACAGTGACAATCATGCAATTCATATCACAACGATATCCTATGTGCATGAGACACAACTCAGAGAATGCAATGAAGCATGATTCAGTCCATATCCCCAGGCTTTAATAGGAACGAACTGCTCTGATACCAAGTTGTAACGACCCAATCCCTAGTAAGTCATGATCATACTAGAAATCAAGTGTCACCAACTTGTTCACATGAAACCTTTACTATGTATTATTAAGCCTGTAATCGGGTTAGCGTACTATCGAGTTTTGGATAAACTTTTATAAGAAAACTTGCAAGAACAACTAATTAAACATACACAAGCATAAGCATACAGGTACTGTCGTACATATAAGTATATGTATATATATATATATCCTGAGTTAGCATACAACCCTTCAGAAAATACTACTATGTACAACCCAACACTCCGGGCTCTGGTCCATATAGAAAACCCCTAAACTGGCACCCGAACTAGCCTAGTCCACTATATACACCCTACTCTCTCAGTGAGTCTGACCAAAAGTGAGAGATTAACACAAAGGCTAGACTAACACAAAAAAAACTATCAAAAGGCCCAACCACAGCTCCCAGGACTCAGCTGTCATCGTCAGAAGAGATCACAACCACATCAGAACACTCCTCAGGATCCTCGTCCTCGTCATCGGAAATCTCTATAATCTCGGGAGGGGCACTGGCACTCGTGCTACTGGTCTGACCAGCACTCGCCGGTCCACTAATAGAGGCGGTGAGCGGCTCCTCAGAAGATGGCTCGGAAGAAGATACTGAGATCTGCTCCACGGGGATGTCCTCCTCTGGTACAGGCTCTGGAAAATGCTCCTCCATGGGCTCAGGCTCAGGGTCCGCCTGATCCGCAGGCTGATCGGGATGCTGGTGAGGCACCGGCCCATCATGAAACGGGTGAAATGGAGCATCCGGGTGGAGCCACTGCAGTGGGAACTCATAGGGCATGTCGGGGTTAAACTGTGGAGTGTCAATCGGGTGATGGAAAGGATGATCACGCAGAATGTACATACGAGTCCTAATCTCCGCAGCTACTACATAAAACCTATGCTGTACTATATCCTCGTATATATAGGGAGGGTCCATCTCGTAAAATATAACTCCGGTCTCCATCTGAAGGGGAGGAAGAGAAGGGGTAAGAACTGGGGGGTTCTTAGTAAGGTCGGGGGTGGTTAGTTTAGTCAGGATTACCACAATTCAAGTAATTCACAACGAAATATACAAGTGTCACAAAGAAATATCTAGTCACCACTATTCAGAATAACATTAAGGAATGTATAAACACAAGAAGACAATCACAAACAATTTCACAATGTCAAGTAAAATGCAAATGCGCA
>NC_029786.2:8088081-8089473 GCF_000816755.2 Arachis ipaensis
TATCTCCGTCTATAATTCTAATAGATAAAAAAATGTATTTCTTCAATCTTATCTTAAACATCTTTAATTATCTTTAATTTTATTATTTTTTAAAATTATTAATTTTTATTTTAATTATATTATCTCATCATATTATACACTATCTTTTCTCTTATCATATTATTATGTTGCCTTATTTTATTCTCTTTTATTGTTTTCTTCTTCTATTCATTCCAATTGCAATTAATTATCACTATACCATTGTCCCAACTTTCATTTTTGTTTATCACTTTGATCTATAACTACTATTGTGTTAACTTTTGAGTTATTAAAGATTTGCTAAAAGAATTATTTTCTTCTTTAATTTAGATATTTAGATGTATAACTATTATATAAATAGTTAAATACTTATTTTTCATACTTATTTGTTAAGTCATATTTTATCATTGGGATAAGTACTTTTTTCATCCCTAAGGTTTGAGGTCAAAATCAAAATCGTCCCCGACCTTTTTTTATTATTAAAATCATCCTCAACGTTACAAAACGTTATAAAATCGTCCTTTTTCACTTCAATTTTATTTTTTTACCATATTACCCTTCATTATTAATAAAAATAATTAAAAATAATATTAAAAAATTAAAACAAACTCCCCCCTTTCCCCTCCCTCCCGTAACTCTCTCACTCCCTCACTCACCCTCCCGTAACCCCCTCAGCCCACTCCCTCACCCCTCACTCCCTCACCCCACTCCCTCACTCACCCAATCTCCTCACTAATATTTTAGCTACTATTAATATGTACAATTGAATATAAAAATATTATATTGTTAAATATCTTTTCTACTCTTAACACTTATTTGTAATAATTTTTAATCTTTTTCTAGATTTAATATGTGAACTTCTATATCTCTAACTAATAAAATTTTTAAGATTTTCTTAAAGTTTCATTTAATTTCAAAACAAAATTGTAATTTTTATATTGTTATTTTTTTAATATTTTTAGAAAATTAATTTTTATGTTTTTTAAATTATAAATTAGAGATAAAAAATAAAAATTATAATATAGGTAGAAGTTATATTTTTTACCAAATTTTAAAATGATAATTATATTAATTACTATTTATTAATAAAATGAAGATGAAAAAATTATCTGGATATCAAACTTTTCTATTATCTTTATATATTGTTATAAATTTGGTGTCTTAATATATGTATTTGTACATTTAATTAGTGCATTGGCAGTGTAACAAGCACGTACCGATGTAGGACACATGAGCAAGAAAATTTTTGGTGTAGGGTACATTTCTTTTGTTTAATTTATTATAATTGATTCAGATAATTAAAGTCTTGTGTATTGCTAATTTAAACTATCCATATTTATTAGTAATTGGTTGGACTTTTTGCAAGGATATAAC
>NC_029786.2:8089523-8091074 GCF_000816755.2 Arachis ipaensis
GAGATCTAGCGTGTAGTAATTTATATTTTTAAATAAAATTTCAATCTATAAGAATTAGTCTTTAATTTTTGATATTGAAAAATAGAATGAAAAACTTCTTGCAAGGATGTAATTAATGAGATCCGTCGTATGATTAATGATATCCGTCGTATAGCAATTTAGATTACTTGATTTGGTAAATTTTTTGACTATTTATATTTTTGATAAATAAAAACAATCGTGTATATGTGCTTCTAGTTTTAAAAAAATATGAGTACTTTTAAAAGTACCTAAAATAAAATTTTTTAATAATAATTTATACTTATCAAAGTTAAAAAGTTTAGTATAATTTCATATATTAATTCATTTTTAAATTGAATTACAAATTTTTAAATAAAACTTTGATCCGTGATAAATTAATCTTTATTACATCGGATTAGAGGATACAATGAGAAAATAAAAAAATTCTAATTGTGCCAAAGAAATCTTGTGAAACAGTTGATTTTAGCAAATCAATGGATATGAATCCGTTAATGTCTTTGTACAATATGTAATATGAGCAGAACAATGCAAGTTTAATATTGAACATCTTTTCTTGATGTGTGAAATGACATCAAAAGTGTGGAGTTTCTTGTAACATACAGAGGCTTAAAAACTTTCATGAGTTATATTACATCATAGACTTTGTAGGAATGTTTATGAGTTGTTTTGGAATTAAAAGGAAAATTAAGATTCGAAAATACTATGAGTCAGATCATTCTTTGCAATCAACTCTACGATTTGAATTTGTAAAAACTCAATGGTGCATACAACCATTTCTAGCCCTGATAAAAAAAATCTATGTATTCTATATAACTTTTGAATATGTATGTGAGTTGGAATCAATATTTATGTTGGCTCTCTTTTTTTTTTTATCTTTTTTTAAATATTTTGACTTTACTCTGTATTCTTTATAACTTTTGAATATGTATGTGAGTTGGAATCAATATTTATTTTATATATATTAAGGTTCTGAGAATTAGACCAGTCATTAAACCGTTTTAATTACTGATTTATTAATTTATTAGTTTAATTAGTGGTTTAATTAAAAAATCATTTTAAATAAAATAATAAATAAATTATAAATAAATATCTTAAAATTTAATTATAGTTTAATATAAATTTTAAAATATCTTCTAAATTTAAAAGATTATATAAAATATCATCAACCAAATTCATATGATCTTATCAAAATACAAATTTTAGAATAATTTTGAATAACTATTATTCCCACTACGGTCAAACACAATATTTTCATAAAATCCTTAAGATTAAAAAACCATAACACTACTACTCTTTTGGTTGGTTTTAGAAAACAAAACTTTAATCCTCTCAATACAGTAATTCCACATAGATTCAAAGCAAGTAAAACCAAAAAATTTTAAACGTATATTCCAAGAAATGATGAATAAACCAAACGTGAGAGCGGTTTTCACATAAACTAAAAGTTAGTTGACAGAGTTACATAATATAAAGTTGTCAAAATTATTATGATATTTTTTTACATAGTATAATATAATACTCTTTACATAG
>NC_029786.2:8091129-8102159 GCF_000816755.2 Arachis ipaensis
CTTGGATAATTACTTTAAATATTATATTATAAAAAATTTGATCAATTAGGATAATAAATTGTCTTTATCAAATCTATTCACATAAAAGAGTAACAAATATATAGTCAAAATCTAGTCATGTAATAAGTAACCACCATGTAATATATCTGGCACCCATGCTTCTTCTTCTTAAGAATTCTTTCTCTTCTTTGAAGCTATGTATTCGTGTATTTGGGGAAACACCCCTCTTTCTTTTTTGGAGGATGCTCTCATAAAGATGCGTAAAATATCTTTTTGTAAAGACACTTATGTGTCGCATTATTATTGAACGTATTAATGAATTGATTATTTTTGAATTTTTAACAAATTAGAATAAAACCAATTTTTTTATAACAATAGTAATAAACCTAATTGTTATCAGATCCGGTCGAACCAACCAATTTACATAATCCACTAGATCATGATTTTAAAAAAAAAAACAAAAACAAAAATCAGAGATATATTTGTCTTTCGGGCCTGCTACACATACAAGCAAAAAGACCTTACAAGTGATACAAGCCCCCAGTCCACAATCATTCCACACGCGCAGTGAATAACATTGAATGGAGCGTCATTTACACGCGCTCTACCCAAACGGTTGCACTTCGCGTAAACCGCTCCTTAATGGCGCATTCTTCCACTTCTCAAAGCCATTCAAAGAAAACTCAACAGTTCCATTTTCGAGCAACATTCGAAAGCGAAGATATACAACTCGTCGTTCATATTCGAAAATTTCATCAACACAACATAGAACTCTCGATCGAGAATCTCCAGAAAAAACGAAGTTATAATACTGAAGGTACATTACGTTACTATTTTAGTCATCCTGTATACATTCCACATTTCGAAATCGAAGAACTAGGTTTTACTATTCTTCTACGTTGTTGTACGTTTTACTATTCTTCTTGTTCTACGTCTCATTTTACAGTTAATAATGTTCTACTTGTTCTAGTTTTTACTGTTATTCTTGGTTCTATATTACACTGTTCTACGTAGTTCTTCTAGGTATCACTGTTCTTGTTGTTCTAGTTCTACTGGTAACTGATTTTTGGGGGTATATTCCGTAGTTTGGTGGGTGTATATGGAGTAATTTGTTGGGTGTATATGGCATAAATTGTTGGGTATATATTTCTGAACTGATATATTGTAATAGTCAACAGTTGCAACTGTTCTTATATTTGCTTGTCCATGGGTGTATATTGCTTGACCTTGTAATATTGCTTGACCTTGTAAATTAATGCATGTTTGAGCGATATCTGACTGATATATATGGGTGTATCTGACTCATATCTATGGGTGTAACTGACTCATATCTATGGGTGTATCTTACTGATGTCTATGGGTGTATTTTTCATTTCAGAAAAAATGGCAGCGAGAAACTAAGCTGGAAAAAATGTAAGAACAATAATTTGTCTTAGATGAAATCAGTTTTATATAATAGAAATATATCTGACTATAATTTTGTTTTTTGTTTACAGCAAACCAAAGACCTTAAGTGTGCAACATATCTGTTAAATGAGAAATTTAGAAACATGAGTGAGGAGAAGAAAACGATTGTGAGGGATTTGGGATTCGGTGGCTTGATGCACATCCCGCCACTAAGGGTGAATCACCAACTATTAAGGGAGTTGGCTAACAACTTCAAATTAGGGGAGAACAGACTGGAAACCGGATACGGTTCTTTTAAAATAAGACAAAAAACAATAGGTGATGCGCTTGGCATCAATGTATCAGGTAACTCGCTAAAAATTATAGTGTATATTAAGTGATGCTTGGGTGTATTTAAATTGATGCTTGGGTGTATTTGAACTGATTTTTATACTATATTTTTTTCCTTTTTGTAGGAGATCTATTTCCTCAGAAGGTCAATTATAAGAAACTTTCTGAGGATGATAAAGAAATTTTTAGAAGATTTCAGGGTAAGACCCTCAAAAGTCTTACAGATGAGATGATGGATATTGGCGTTGGTAACGAACAGGATCGCCTAATGTTCAAGAGGATTTTCATCCTCTATATACAAATGGCATTCCTTTTACCAACAACAATAAACAAAATCTCACCTGTGTACCTAACCCCAATTTTTGAGATGGACACCATAACAGAGCGAAACTGGGGAGGGCATGTTTTGAGTTTTATCATCAAGGACATAACTGATTATAAGGAGGAAAAGAAAAAGGCAATTGATGGCTGTCTCTTTGCCTTGATGATAATTTACTTCATCTTTCTAAAAATAAAGACAAGAAAAGGGCAGAAAGACCTCCAAAACCATGGATTGCCAACTGGAGTAAGGAGCAGTTGGTCGAAAGAATGAGGGCGGAAATAGAGGAAAATATGGTAAGTCATCATAATATGTTGGGTGTATTTTATTTACCTGAATGCTGCTAACTAAAATTTCTAATGTTTCAGGGGATTGTAAAAATGACGGAAACAAGAGAAAAAATGAAAAAAATAGAGAGAAAAGAAAAAAAAATAAGAAATAAAAAAAACAAAAAAAAGGAAGGCAAGTTCAACATCGTCTTCGGAGACAGAAATAACTGATAGTGACAGTTCTACCTCTGAGTCTGAGACTTAAGAAGACTCAGAGGATTCACCAAGAAAAGAACCCAGCAAAAAAGGAAAAAAGTAAGTACCATAGTTAGGTGTATTTTCTTTATAAAGTTGGGTGTATTTTGTTTATCAAGTTGGGTGTATATTGTTTATGCAGTTGGGTTTATTTTGTTTATTAAGTTGGGTGTATTTTGTTTATTATGTTGGGTGTATCTTGTGCATTCATTTGGGTGTATTTTATATCTTTAGTATGTTTTAAATAATGATTGTTTGCGTTCCAGAATGGACTCCAAAAAAAGAAAGAAGAGTCAAGAGGATTCTGATTCCGAATCCGAATCAACTGATGAATAATGTTCTGAAATTATTATTCCTTTCTTTTGCCTTTATTGTCAAGATTTCATGTATTAACAGGGTGTCTCTTATTAACTTATAGAAGCGAGGAATCATCACCGGTGAAGAAGCAAAAAAAAAAAAAAAGAAAAAGACACAAAGAACACCAAAAAAGTAAGCACTTCTTTGGATAATATTTTGTGATAAAATTAATTTTTTATTTCTGATTCATAATTATTTTTTTCACCCAGGACACAATCCAAAAAAAAAAAAGGTTGTTGTTGAGTATTCATCTCCTGAAGAAGATCAATCCTATCATGGGTATAGTACTTTGTAAGCTATATTACCGTCTATCATCAAGATTATTTTTGTTAACATCTTCTTTTATGAATGTAGTGACAGATATGAAATAGGAAGTGAAGATCTAGATGAATTGTTAAGGGAAAACAATAAAAATTCTGCTGCACAGGGGTATGTCTTGTTGGGGTATATATTTCAGATTTTAGGGTGTTTTCTTTGCTAATAATTGTTTCTTGTTTCGCAGGGAGAAGGAAACTGACATGCGATCGACGGAAGGTCACTATGTCCCCTCTGAAACGTAAGAAGCTTTATTTGATAAAATCTTGTTATCATGATTTAATTGTATGATATTTTGTCTGAATAACATGAAATCTGTTTAGAATACCTGACGTAAACTTGGGAAGTGATGATCCTTCCTCTCAAGGACTTACAGAACAAAGCAGTGTAAACAGACCGACAGAGAGCATGTAATTTCTGTTTCAAATAACTGTTACTTTTGTTCTTTTATTACCTTCTACTTCTAATTCTGTATATATTTTTTTTTAGAAAAAATCCCTTTATTGTTTTATTCGAGAAAAAAAGGCAGGAAAAAAAAGTAAAAACTGCAAGTATGTAAGTTCTCAAAAAACAAAGTCTGTCTTTCTTATGAATTGTTCGGGTGTATTTTTGACTTTCTTTGGGTGTATTTTAGGTTGAGTATGGTTGAAGAGTCAGCCAGTGAGTCGGCTGATTCGAATATGATGGTTGTGAAGGAAGAGACACCATCCGAAAGTCTTGCCATGTGAGTTTTTCAAGAATATTTCAACCTTATAACTTTTTTATTTTCAAAGCCATTGTTAACCTTTCATTTTTCTTCTTGTTTAGAGTTTCGATTCAAGTTTGTCTACCAGTATCCCAAACAACCATTGAGCCAGAATTTCAAGAAACACCTTAAACAGAATATGAACCAAGCCCTCTGCTACAAATTGAAGAACCTACAAAAACGTAAGAAATAGTATTAGATGTATATTTTATTACAGTATGGGTGTATATTGGGTTACAGTTTGGGTGTATATTGCCCCTAAATAGTTTTTTTTATGTCATGATTAATTTTATGTGCCATGCAGCACTCCTGAACCCCCACCCCCAACAACTTCAAGAAAGCACACCCACACTTTCCCCAGCTCCATCGAAAATGTAAGTTCATTAGAGTAAAATCAATGTATGGGTGTATATTGGGTTACAGTTTAGGTATATATTGGGTTACAGTTTGGGTGTATAGTGCCCCTGAATAGTTTTTTTTATGTCATGATTAATTTTATGTGCTGTGCAGCACTCCTGAACCCCCCCTAATAAGTTCCCCCAGCTCCATCTAAAACGTAAGTTCATCAAAGTAAAATCAATGTTTTGGTTATCATCTGTATATTCTTATTGTTATAATATGTTATACATGATCACGCAGTAATCCAGCCCCAGAAGACGCTGCTGCGTTGATGATGATGGCACGGACAGCATCGTACATTCCTAAAACGGATCCGATGCCATCATTCAGCCTTGACTTCACTGATTCTAGCCAAGAAGAAATAACAACGCAGGAGGGAGCGTCAATGCAAGATGAACACAGGGCAAAAACTCCAGAAACCCTAAAATTGCTGGAACAGTTAGAGGATCTGGTACATAAAATTGCAAGTGGTGGGGTGACAAAAAAAGAAAAAAGTCCTCCAATTCCAAAGGAGAGTGGGGCAGAGAGTTTCGAGAAGTTTGAAACTCCTGTCAAGCCGAATTTAAATACTACTGACATGAAACAGAAATACTACCACTGGGCTATACGGGTGAAGACCTATTCAAATGGGAGAACTGATGAGTTTGACGACATCTGCAGACTCCAAGCCCAAGATAGATACACTCTGTCAAAATTCCACCTTGCATCACTCGCGCCTAAATCACATATAGAAGCTGAGGTAATATTACAACAACATTAAGTTTTGTATCACCAAAATTAACTACAATGCTGATTGATGTAAAATTGATTTCGGCATCTTTTTCTAGATTGTCACTGCCATGTGCTTCATCATAAACCAACAAAATATTCCAAGGTTTCAAGAAGAAGTATACTGTCTCTCCCCTGATATTTTGGTAAGGGTTGCTTCAACGAATTTTGGGTGTATTTTCTTCATACCTTCGGGTGTATTCTTTTTCTTATATTGGGTGTATTCTGTTTATTCATTTGGGTGTATTTTCTGTGTCCAATTGGGTTTCAGTTGTTTATTCGTTTGGGTGTATTTTTTGGATTCATTTAGTTGTTCACAATTTTTGCAGAACATGACCCTTGCAAATCATCCAGATGGCGTATTCTTACAGCCTAAAAACGATAAGCCATTCAGCGTGGAAGACTATCCAATGTTCATACCCTTCTTGGACCTTCAAAAATTAAAATTGCATCGTTATGTAAGTTTTCATTTATAAAACTACTTATTATCATTTTTTACTTACATGGAAAATAAACTAAAACAGTGTTCAATCTGAACATATTTCAGATATTTGCACCTGTTTGCTATTCACATTATTGGTGGTTATGGATCGCTGATACAAGAAAGAGGAAATTTTATATAGTCGACCCATTACACAACAAATCTCCTTCCGATACAAGAACTGCGCTGAATAAATTTGTTGTAAGTTGGTTCTGTATTCTGTATATATATATATAGTTGGGTGTATTTCTATTTAATATAAGGTGTAACTATTAGCTCCTTTGGGTGTATGCTTTTATTGAAATTATTCATGTATTACTGATCTGTTTTGTGTTTTAAGGGATACGTAATTTCACGAATTAAAGTATATGCTGGGGACACCTCTGAAATCAAAGGATATGGACAGGAAAATTGTAGCACCATACCTTAAGATCTCAGGCCAAAAGACAAGGTATAAATTTTTCACTCTGAAAATTAAACTTTTCTATATGTAATTTATAATTTATTTTTCTGTTTTCAGCTATGACTGTGCTATCTACGTATTGAAGTGGCTTGAGATATTTGAGCCCGCAAACATTAAGAGGCGGAAGTATGAGTGGGACAATTGGACCTAGGTAAATATGTCTAAAACTAAATAACTCTGTATTGCATTACTCAATTAACATGGTTGATTAAACAGAATATTCTTTTTTACTGTAGGACGAGGTGGACCACTTTAGAGTAGAATATGCTTCTCGGATTCTATGTCATGACATGAATCTAGACAAAGATGAAGCCATTAGGGGAAGTAATGCAATCAGACTGTCCAAGCCATCCTCGTTCTTATTGAGTCCATATTGTCAGATAGATTTCTCAGGATGTTGACACTGCTTAATGTAAATGTTATATAGTCTTGTAACAAATGGAAGACATGTTGTAAATATTTGACAATTATAATGCAGTTTATTGTGAAATTTCTTTCAATAATTAAACTCTGTCTGCTGTATTTAAAATGTATGAATTACAGGTACTATAATATGAAGAAAAATATCAAATCAAATATACACCCATAACCTGCCATTTTTTACACCCAAAGAAAGTTGATTATACACCCTGAAATGTATCACCCCTGATGCTTTATCCCTAAAATCCTGAACCCTAAACACTTAATACCATCCATATGCAAATTGTATTTTATAACATAAAATCCATAAAACGTTGTAAAAAAAACAAATAGTATTTTATAACATGTATATATATGTAAAATGTGAAATACAAGAAAATTCAGAAATACACCCAAACGAACACTGATTTTACACCCATATTCTGTAACTTTATACCCAAAGAATTATCCACTGCTGCTGGTACCCTGAACTGATAATTCATAACACGTGCTTGATATTGGCTAGAATTTGAATGCACCACTGATCAAAGAGGTTCAACTGAATATAAGGAACTCACATATTAGTTAAACTATTAACGAGAAAATTAAACTCAATCACCACGTACTTAAAGAACATCACTTTTACCTCGTTTAAAGCTTTCGTTTTCTTCTTCTTTGTGGCATTTGCAATCTGTTTCTCCAACTTTGAACCTAGCCTATTTTTTGGACGTCCTCTTGTTCGAATCCTTGGAGGGCTTTGAAGCTCGTTAACGAATTTCAAGTTGGCATCTTCGTGAGATAAAGAATATGTGCCCTTCCTTTTGGCTTTCAATGATTCCATCTCAACCATGACGTTATCGTACGCATGGTGTAGAATTGCAGTCAGCTCCTCAGATTCGGATGCGAATTCGCAAATATTTTGCGAACGAAAAACCAATTGGTCAAACCTCTTGCTTCTTGGCTCCAACAGTGGCTCATCGTGGCTGCTCTTGATGTGTGTGTGTCGCCTCTTTACCTTCTTGCTCCATCGTTCCAGTATATATCTCGGTGACACTTGGCTTACTCGTTCAAAGCTTAACACGCTTAGTGCGTGACGGCACAGTATCCCTCTCGACTCGAATAATAAACATTGGCATTTTACCTCAACTGCTACTGAGTCGTAAGTAACCACAAACTTGTTGAATATTGAGCTGAAAACTTGTTCTCCGACTTCGTATACTGAATAGCCTAGAGCGGAATTCGTTAGTCTAGTGATGCAATTCGCCTTTCCTCTGAATTGTGCTTGAACTTTCCTAAACTTTTGATGAGTGTACACATCTTGAAACTGATCTTCAATGGAGGATTTTGTTGCACACGGTATGACCGTATGAAAATCTTCAGTATCTGATTCTCTCTCTACTTGCTCCCTGCTTCCAAGGTAATTATCGTATTGTTTGACGAATTGAATAAGCGAACTGTTCCGAGTAATAAACTTGTTAAAAAATGAATGCATGCTCTCGCTCCTTTGTGTGCTTCTCATCCCTGCCCAAAAGTGGTGATCCAGATAGATTGGAACCCATATATGACGGTCTTCATAGAGATCTGCAGAATACACCCAAACATACATTATGAATACACCCCAAAAAACATGTGATTTACACCTCTGCTGCATATTTTAAACAAACATTATCTGAAAGCCACTTGTTGTCCACAAGACCAAAATTCAGCAGAAAATCGTTCCAATTCCTATCAAATGAGTCTTTGCTATGAGAGTTCCAAACAACTTGGCTCATTTCTTATTCGATTTCTGCATGTCCCTTGTACCCGTTTAATTTGCTTGGAATCTTCTTCATGATGTATCAAATACACCAACGGTGAATTGTTGTTGGCATACAGGCCTCTAAAGCCCTTTTCATTGATGCACATTGATTGGTGAGAAACCCTTTCGGAGCATTTTCTCCCATGCAACGAAGCCAACATTCAAATAACCATTTGAATGATTCAATTTCTTCGTTTTTCATCAAAGAGCATCCGAGAAGTGTTGACTGACCGTGGTGATTCACCCCGACAAAAGAACCACAAATCAAATTATACCTGAAACAAATTACCATAGTGCAGAGTGAAAAATCATTAGGTACACCCAAAAAATGCTTTGTATACACCAAAAAACACCCAATATACACATCTGCTGCGGTTTCATAAAAATACATTAATTTAGCATCATAAACAGGGACAGTTTGTTACCTGTTTGTATTGTAGGTGGTGTCAAATGAAATAACATCTTCGAAATACTCAAAGGCAGCTCTACTTCTTGCATCGGCCCAAAAAACCAGCTTAATCGATTGATCCTCCTCGAGTTCAAGCTCAAAAAAGAAATTCTTATTCTTCTCTTTTATTCTTAACAAATATTTTCCGAATTCCTTTGCATCTTCTTGTTCGGAAACATTTCGCACTTCTCTCGTAATGTAATTCCTCACATCCTTTTCGATAAAATTTAACTCGCGGTGACCCCCGGCAGCCGCAACAAATGATTGGTAGGTTTTGCTTGGTCTGATACCGGCCTCCTCGTTATTCTCTATTGTACGACGAATGGACATGCTTAGCTCCCTGTGCTGTTTGAGCATCTCTGCTTTACTTGGACAGGAAGGGTGTGAATGATCCAGCACAACCTTTGAAATGATCCAAGCACCAACATCCTTCAATGTGTGTATATAAATTCTTGCAGGACAGTTTAAACCGGCTGTCGGATTGGTCTTCTCGGTTGGAGATATTTTAGATTTCCATTTTCCCTCTTTGCTACATGTAATCAATTGATTCTTAATTTCGTTTCCCTTCCTATTTGTGCTCCGAACTCTTGTAGAAAAACCTGCAGCCTTGGCATAGTTCCTGTAAAATTTTCCAACATCTTCAAGGGTGGTAAAGGTCATTCTAACCTTCGGAACAAACTGGTCATCAACAACAGAGAGAGGCTGCAGAATACACCATGTCAAAAACTAAAAATACACCCAATCATTGCTGATATAATACACCCGAACCGCAACAACTCAACTAAAATAACAAAAAAAAACTATAAACTGTAAATACACAGGCTGCAGAATACACCATGTCAAAAATTAAAAACACACCCAATCATGTCTGATATAATACACCCGAACGACAGCAACTCAGCTAACATAACAGAAAAAGCCATAAACTGTAAATACACCCACACTTATCGCAAAAATACACCCAAAAAAGTTCTGATCTACACCCGAGCGTCTGCTATAAATTCCAGATAATTAACCAAAACTAATACATTACATTCAATCCACAGATTCATGTTAACGTGTTAGTTTCACAGTCAATGTTCACGAATTATTCAGCCACACAATGCTATTCAAATGACTGTAACAAAATTCAGAGTAATCATATGTAAATCAAACCTCAGGAACTTCGTTAGATTCAAATTCATAATCCACTTCGCCCTGATTCAGCTGACAATCTGAGGTTAAATCATCCATAATCTTCAAAACGAGTTCAAAGTTTGATTTCAGAAAACAACAAATCAAATAGAAAACGAAGCTGGAGTTGCAAAGAGAGGAACTAACGTAAATCACGAAAAACATACCAGTGAGAAAGGAGGGGAAAAGAACGATCGAGAAGAAGGAGGGAAGACGCGCGAGAAGAAGAACGAGCAAATCTGAAAATAAGGAGAACGAAGAAGGAAAGAAATCTTTTAAATTTGGTAGTTATATATACGCGGGATCTTATATAGCGCGTGTATTGGACGTATGTGTAGCAGCGTATTTTTTGGGTTTATTCCTTAATGAACTTGTAAAACATACAAACCCTAATAGCTTGTATGCAGAGTTTTTCTGTTTGTCTTTTTATCAAAAAATTTAAACATGATTCGATTTATTATTGTTGTTATAATAAATCGATTTTGTTCTGATTTATTAAAAAATAAATTATTAACCAATTTAATAAAAATGTCCAATAATATCATCACATATAAACATTAAAAAAAAGATATTTTTAGAATCTTTATCAAAATGATCTCTTTTTTTTACCTCTCTGTGTAGTCCGAATGTGGACCAACCCTCTCTTATTTTTATCAATGAAATAAAAGTCTATCTTCGCTTGAAAAGGACCAAAAGAAAAAAAAAATGGTAACCACCCGATCTATATACACGCAGAACAATTTTTTATAATAACTTTTTTTTATCGGTAATCTTAATTTATATTTTTAGAACACATGTGAGTTAAATTTTATTAAAATTATAACTTTGTTAATTACCAAAAAAAAAAATTACAACTTTGTTTAAATTAAATTCCCAGGTATCCTTACCACTTTAGAATGGCGCCTATAATAAGAATGACTTAAATAATTAGGTCGTTTGTTGTTTTGTAAAATTGAGCTTATATTACTTAGATTGGTTATTGAGACTCTTCTGATTTTCTCTAATTCAAGGATAACAAGAGGTTAAGATTTAGTTTGGTAAAAATTTTTATTTTTTAAAATTAGTTTATAAAAATTAATTTTTAAAAGTTAATTTTTTTTAAAA